>NW_015636081.1:74515-110177 GCF_001515625.1 Sinocyclocheilus rhinocerous
TTCAGGGACCAGGTAGTGAACCTGCAAGCGCTGCCCTGGAGAAGGCAGACCCAGCCCTAGCTTTGCTCTGTCCTGTTGCATTGCAACAGTACGTGGATAGAACTTTAGGACCTCAGAGCAGCTCTTTGTCTGTTACAGAGGACAGCAGAAGGGGAAGGCTGTCTCCAAGCAGAGAATGGCCCACAGGATAGTGGATGCCATCACCTTGGCCAATGAAGCACAAGGTGTGCCCTGCCCGCTCAGGCTGCGTGCTCACTCCACTAGGGGTGTGGGCGGGTTGACTCCTAACATGTTCGCTAGGTTCTATAGCCTACGTCTCAAACAGGTTTCCTCCTGTGTTCTCACCTCAAATGGGTAGTGGCACTGAGAGGCCCGGCTCAGAGTTGGCTTGCGGCGTCCTTAACACCTAATTCTCCAGAGTGTTCCTGGACCGGGCAAACCCTGTTGAGTCCTCCAGCACTCCGGCAGCCAGATGTGGCGGAGCGTCCGGAGCCCGGCATTTCAGCTAATGAATTCTTGAAATCTGGTGTGAGGTTAGTGCCCATATGAGTGACCCTGTTGGGATCTCATATGTGTATTACACAGTACACTTACTAGGGCCGTGTTTCCCCTGGCAGACTGCGTTCTGCCGTCTCAAAATGATGTAGCCCTGAGCCATCTCAGAGACTTCCATGTGCAATAGGGCCCTGTGGGGTTAGTCCACATGAGTAAATGTCACTTAACCCCTTCTGGGAGGAGGTGACTCCACAGCGTGCCCCTTCCAATTGGAAGGGCAAGCTTTCCCAGTGTTATCCAAGTCCTACTGCTGGGTTGCTCGAGGAACAGCAGTAGTCGACCTTCTCTGTGTAGAGCTGGAGGGGCAGCACCTGTGGCGGTTGGTAGGGATCCCAATTCATCGGTCATCCGATGTGACATTTAGAGTGACCAACTGAAAGGGAACGTCTCGGTTACGTATGTGACCCTCGTTCCCTGAAGGAGGGAATGGAGACGTCACGTCCCGTCGCCATGCGTTCATGGATGGTGCATGTTCTTCTTGTGGGGACATGACCATCTCGGAGTCCCTCTGCCTCTGCTGCGATCCAGTGCCCGGGGCAGCGCTGCATCCGGTGGAGTCGGAGGTGATTTGAGGATCATGGTGAGGGCTTCCCCAAGGGGAGTTCCTCACCCCTCAAGCACTCCGCAGCCGGTGGAGTTTCCGACAGAACGTGCTGGGCCCTCTGAAAGACAGAGTGCACCACTCGTATCCCTCGGTGCTCCCTCTGACGACTAGATGTCCATCACTGCCATGCAACTGTGTCCAAGAGCCGCTACCACTCTGCGGGGTGACCCGTGTCTCCCCTCACGGGCCTGTAAGTATTCGTCAGGCTTAACTGGCAGTGCTTACAGAGCTTGTGGGGAGGCGGCTTCTGCCCTCCACGCCCACTGAGAGGCCCGGCTCAGAGTTGGCTTGCGGCGTCCTTAACACCTAATTCTCCAGAGTGTTCCTGGACCGGGCAAACCCTGTTGAGTCCTCCAGCACTCCGGCAGCCAGATGTGGCGGAGCGTCCGGAGCCCGGCATTTCAGCTAATGAATTCTTGAAATCTGGTGTGAGGTTAGTGCCCATATGAGTGACCCTGTTGGGATCTCATATGTGTATTACACAGTACACTTACTAGGGCCGTGTTTCCCCTGGCAGACTGCGTTCTGCCGTCTCAAAATGATGTAGCCCTGAGCCATCTCAGAGACTTCCATGTGCAATAGGGCCCTGTGGGGTTAGTCCACATGAGTAAATGTCACTTAACCCCTTCTGGGAGGAGGTGACTCCACAGCGTGCCCCTTCCAATTGGAAGGGCAAGCTTTCCCAGTGTTATCCAAGTCCTACTGCTGGGTTGCTCGAGGAACAGCAGTAGTCGACCTTCTCTGTGTAGAGCTGGAGGGGCAGCACCTGTGGCGGTTGGTAGGGATCCCAATTCATCGGTCATCCGATGTGACATTTAGAGTGACCAACTGAAAGGGAACGTCTCGGTTACGTATGTGACCCTCGTTCCCTGAAGGAGGGAATGGAGACATCACGTGCCGTCGCCACAGTTGCTTTACCACCGCTGAGCTGCCGGGTCACTGGCTCGGCTCCTCAGCAAAAGCATAAATGAATGCGGTGCACCTGCTGCCTCTTATACCCGCGCTGCGGGGTGTGGCAGTCAGATGCGAATTCCGCACGCCAATGCTCATTGGCTCATTTGGTTACACTCGAAGTGGATTGGTATCTCTGGTCTCCCAATTCGTCGGTCATCCGATGTGATGTCTCCGTTCCCTCCTTCAGGGAACGAGGGTCACATATGTAACCGAGACGTTTCCACCAGTCAGTCACGTTCGGCATTACATCGACACTGATGTTAGGGGTCTCACTTGGGAGCCCCAATTGCCTCTGAGCATGACAAGAAATGGCCAGTGGCAATTGGCGAGTAGAATTTGCATGCGAAGCCACATATAATATGGCGGCGTGCATCAACTCATTCAGATTTTTGCTTTGGAGCCGATCGCTTCGTGATCGCTTTTACTCTCTCTTCAAGAAACGAAGAAGCCTTCACTGCAGGAGATTCACGGTTATGTCAGAAAACAGTGCATTCAGAGGTGTGTTTGCCTCTTATTAGCATAGATAAGTGCTGTGATCCACCCTTGGGCACTCCAGCCTAAAATAGCAATTTCCAACAGCTTGCACGATCGAGAGTGTCTTTCGAGATGTCTTTCTGACCGTGAACTTTTGGGTGTGGTAGTTTCCTTACCTCTGACGATGGACACGATAGCTTTCTCATGTGTCTGTTCCGCAAGCATGCTGAGACGGCTTTTGTGGATGGTTCATGCCCACACTGCGAGTTTATGTCCATGGCTATGCTGAGGTCGTGGCTCTCATTTATTATGAGGCTTCCCTCATGCTCTACCCAGTCCGGTTCCTCTGGTCGTAAAGATCTCGGGGCCGCATTAGTAAGGGACAAGGGAGACCTGAGGATTACGCTCAAGAATGTTCTGCCGGGCCAGCCCCCATGGAAGTCCTGCTCCTCACAGCATAGCACCGTCGAGCTCCAAGATGATGCACTGGTTCATCCCGCGGTGGACCCAGTGTCTCATTCGGGGCCCCTGGGGAGGATAAGGTGTCTATCGCAGCATCAGAGGAGGGGCTATTTTTTTCCAATGCTGAAGACTCTGCTGAGCAGCCCCCGACTTCAGCGGCTGCACAGTCGGAAGCAGAATTGACAGCCATGCTCCTTCAGGCCGCCAAGAGTATTGGGCTGGAGGTGAATTCGCCTCTATCCCCTAAACACTCAAGGCTGGACAATTGGTATCTGGGCTCCGGACGTGACTCACCAGGCCAAAGCACTTAAAAAACTGCACGAGGTTAGTTCTAACCCGGGGTTGATGCAGGAGCTGTGTACAGCGACTGACTTTGCCCTCTGGGCAGCGAAAGTCCCGGCGCGGTCCCTTTAGGCAGGTGATGTCTACCATGGTAGTCCAGGAGTGCCATCTCTGGCTGAACCTGGCTGAGATGCGGGACACCGACAAAGTCCGCTTTCTTGACACCCTGATGGAAGATGGAAGGGGTTGCTCTTTTGGGGCCACTAACATCTGGGACTGGGCTGGGGGCATTCACCACCATTGATGCCTGTTCAGTCGCTCACCCCTCGGTCAGCGGAACCCACATTCTTAGTAAAAGAGCAATTTCCTTCATCTCTGGGTCTCATGTGTCGAGATCTGTCTGTGAGCGACGCTCTGCTTCCTTACTGTCAGTCTCGACACAGTGTATCGCCACTCAAGAGGTTGTGGTTGCAGGATGCTCTGCTTCCTCATGCTTCCCTTGCTATCTCTCCGCAGGATCCAGGGAGAGGCGCAAGGAGATTAAATACTCCCAGATAACGCCTCGTTCCCACTTGGTCGCGCTCACATACATCATACAGGGTTGGGGACCTGCAGGCATTTTTGATCAATGAATCGTGCCTTGAGTTTGGGCCGGCTAATTCTAACGTTATCATGAGGCCCAGGCCCGGTTATGTGCCCAAAGTTCCGACCACTCTCTTCCAGGACCATGTGGTGAACTTACAAGCGCTGCACCTTGGAGGAGGCAGATCCACCCGTTGTGTTGCTGTGTCCTGTTCGCGCTTTGTGCATTTACGTGGAATGCACCCAGAGCTTCAGAAGCTCTGAGCAGCTCTTTGTTTGCTTTGGAGGACAGCAGAAGGAGAAGGCTGTCTCCAAACAGAGGTTGGCCCACTGGCTAGTGGATGTCATCGCCTTGGCGTACCAGGCACAAGGCAAGCCATGCCCCCTGGAGGTGAGAGCTTATTCCACTCTGAGTGTCACATGGTGCCTCCCTAGCAGACATCTGCAGAGCTGAGGGCTGGGCGACACCTAATACCTTTGCGAGGTTCTATAATCTCCAGGTGGAGCAAGTGGAGCCATGTGTTGGGTATGAACAGGTAATTTGTGGGAGGCCTGCCTCTGTGTCTTGCTTGCGGTGCCATTCCTCTGGTTAGGATACGTGTGCTTATCTTCTTCCAGTACATTCCCATCTGGTGAATCCTGGTCGATTCCTCCAACACCCTGTGGCATTCAGCGGAGGAGTCTGTTGTCACATCCAGTATTTGGGTTGTATGCCATTAGTCACCCCCTTTTACTGGACTTGGTTCCATACATGAGATTCCCTTGGTAATCCTGTATGTTTTTTTTCCATGATATGGTTTCCTTTGGTAAACCTGTGCCTTCCCTAGACAATTTGTTGACTGTCAGTTCCTGTTGTGTTCTCCCGAACTCGGGTCAAGACAGTGCTGTAACCAGTCTTAGTGTTCACATTCCTATTCAGATGTGTCTCTGCATCCAAACGGTTGCTGAAATCTAGAATTGTGAGAGTGTCGGAACAAATTTTTTTTCGGCTTCCCTGGTATGTCCGTGTATTTGATAAATGATCTGGCTTATAAGGCATTAGGTAGGTTATGGATTGAGGTCCATCTGTTCTAACACGCTTGCTTGTCAGCACCTGCACCTTCAATTTTCGTAACACAGTTCTGGTTGTGGCGCTTTCCATCAGGACCCCTAACTTCAGTGTCGACGTAACGTCGATAATGACTGACTGATAGGGAACGTCTCGATTACGTATGTAACCCTCGTTCCCTGAAGGAGGGAACGGAGATGTTACATCTCTCATGCCACAACCGTGAACTGCGCTGAATGCCGGGATGCTTCTTGGCTCCTCAGCACAAACCTGAATGAGTAGATGCATGCTGCCAACTTGTATGTATGAATAGTGGCTTGGGATGCAAATTCCACTCGCCAATTGTCATTGGCCATTTCTTGTAATGCTCAGAGGTGATTGGGGCTCCCAAGTGAGACCCCTAATGTCAGTGTCGATATAAGGTCTCCATTCCCTCCTTAAGGGAACGAGGGTAACATACTTAAACGATATGTTACTTTTGGAGGAGCGATAAATGTTCAAAATTATGCATGCTTTTTATTTAACTTGCTTAACAAAGTGTGTTAGACAGTATCAGTTAGACTGTTAGTTTGTGGGGAAGTACAGGGCTGAATTGTGCTTGCACATATCTGATATTGCCACAGTGAGTGTGTTGTGAATTAAGTTAACTGATGTTACATCATCCCAGTTCTTCCCTCAATAGCATTTGTGTAATATAGCAAGAGCTAATGTCAGGCCTCTGTTTCACATTCAAGTGATTTCCATTTTAATTAGTCATTTTTCACATATATAATAATGTATAATATTATGATATTTTAAGATTATTAAGCGTTATTTGATTAATATTGGAGATTGAGCTGAGCTGAGATTCTGAGCTGAGCAGTCTGTAAGGTGAATTCCGGCTCTAACGGGCATTTATTTTTAAATGGTGCATTAGTGATGATACAGCCAGTGGATAACTTTACATGTTGTTATATTTGGTTCTCCACACGTGCATCATGTCTTTATCGCCTCTATTGTTTAAGGTAACAAAAGAGATCATATGGCGTTGCTCTAGACGGATCTATTCCTGGCTAATGGGCAATGTAGTGAAAGGGGAACCTGATCCTCTGCAGGATGTCTAGAAGTCAGCAGGCTGACATTTGCCCAATGATAGACCGGTGTGTGTTTGGTTGTAAGGGAACACTAGACCTCAGTGGAGTTGTCAAAACAAAGGGGCCGCTCTCACCAGGACTGACTTACCAACTGTCAACTCGTGTATGTGTACGGTGAAAAGGTTGATTATGACAGAGTAGTGGAATACTGTGATGTGTGAGAAAGTAGCCCACAATACTAAAATCTGAAACAGAAGCCAGGGTACTATTTTTGGTGTAAATATTTGATTTTAATTTTTTTTATTACAATTCTTTACTATATGATCCAACACAAAATCTGAAATCTAGACATCATTGATTCCATCATTGAGAGTGATTAGGGATCTGGATTTGGTGAATTTTAGGTCAGGAACTGTGTGTTGAGTAAGAAATGAACACATAATATGCTTAATGTTTCTAAAATAATTATAAATGGTGTCCTAAAGTTTGGAAAGAGTGGATTCATCTAATCCTGCCGAACACAGCATATGTATTGTTTACATCCTTAAACACTATCGTTAATATGAAAATGCGTTACACTGAAAATAAGTGTAATATCTGGTAAATGTCATACTGGCTAATTAACATGGACAAGTTGCTAACATTTTGTAATTAATATTCAATGCAATTTTTTTGTAACAGAAGCAGTGGTGTGGAGAGTAAGGATAGTGGATTTAGCTTTTGACGCAGCCTATTTGAGTTTGAACTGTTTTCTGGTCCAATTAATCTCCTATTACCCATTGCATATCTACAGAGCCCAGCACATTGTCACGAATCCTGTCCATGGACTTCTTGTTTGCCATTGTTCGACCCTGCCTGTGTTTCTGACCTCTCTGCTTTAAATAAAGCTTGCACATGGATCCGCACGTCTCACGTCTCGTCAGCCCCGTTACACACATGACATGCAGGAAAAATATATGCAGTATACCATGGCCACAAATAAAAAATTAGTTCCTACGACTTATTAATTTGTTTGCATGACTTATTAATAGATATAATAAATATAAAATATGAATATAATATATAGCATCTAAAAGTGCAAATAGAATCTGACTACTATTTACACTTACAGTTTATCGAATATCCTACAGTTTTGCATCTATCACTATTTGCACTTGTTGCACTCGTCATTGCTTGCATTGTGATTGAATGTTACCTTCATGTATATTGAGGATATACTGTACCCTGATTTATGTTATCATAACATAATGTACACACAGTAAGTTATCCAGATGCGCTTATCATAAAAGTATTTCACATAAAGGAAGCTGTTTCCTTCACTGTATCCTACAGAAGGAGAAAAATCATTCAAGTCATATCTTGTTGTAATTAAATGTCAGTAAAATACTGATTGTAGAAGAAGAACTGTATAATTATGTTTATCCAGTTATTTTTAAATAAAAATGATCGACAAAAATTATTCAAAGCCAAAAGAAATGAGACCTTCTTTACCTGTTCTTTTGCAAAGTACAGAATAAAACAGTGTTTTGTTATGCCATTTACACAGGATCAAGGTATCTTACAGGAGAGAGGTATCTAAATGCATGTTAATGGCAGGTATAAAAGATGGCCAATGTTACATCAACTAAGCCCCAGGGTTCAGTAGTTGCATATATCCGCTTCTTGATATACAGCCATAGAACACATTGAAAAGACTATCCAGTCATGCATATAACATCAGGGACACCAGACCAGGAAATTGCACTTTCACATGCATACAAACCGTTAAGCTTACATAATTGGTATCTCACAAGAGACTCTCTTCGTAATAGAGATTTGTTGTTACATATATGTTGCTAACAGAAGGATGCAGGGGTGAGGTGTTATACCATACTTACACTGTTTTTCAGCCAAGGTATACAGGCTTTTATTAGTCTGTTAGAAAACAATTGTACAGGTACTGATTCACAGGCCAAATTTCGAAAGAAAAAAAAAAAAAAATAAATAAATAAAACGTTCATTTTTTTTCTTCTGAAATTCTCTTTGCCCCTGCACTTTTTTACAAAATTATGCTGTGACATTTCCACAATTAGAAAGATTTGATCTTTCAGACATGGTATTTAATAAATGAGTGATGTCATGTTTTATGCTATATTGTTTGAACTGAGGTAAGTTTCTTTTACAGTCATTATGAGCATGCTTACACTTATATGAGCCATGTCAAACACAACAGTTCAACTGATTTAATTTCTATGAATAAAAATAATTATAAAAAAATCAATCAATAAAAAAAAAAAAAAAAAACATACTGATGACTATAAATAATGTAGTGTGAACTGAGACCTGAGACCAAAGACGATTTTCTCCCACAACATAAGTAAACCAAACCAAGATCTGCAGCATTAGCTAATGGTACAATCAGAATTTATAGAAAATTTTATCAGACAGAACTTTGTATGCTATACTCCTCTGAATAAAAAGGTAAGTTATACATATTTTCCAGAAGAGGAAGACTGTACATTTTGAATGTGTAAATCTAATAAAAGTTTATTCTGTGGACTCGGAATGCTCCTTAAACCTAAAACGTATGAACTAATACACGATAAAAGAACAATTTGGTTGAGAAGTTTAATTTGAACAAAGCCGAAAATGCTTGGAGAAGGTCTTTGACACCTTGCTAGTAAAGATTCGCGAGATAAGACAGCGCGCGGGACTTTTTTTCGTCTTCCATACTAAGTGCGCACCTGAAATAGGTGTGTCCTCCTCATCCTTCAGCCTTCAGAGGAGTGTCTCGGCTCCTTTAAGGCAGTGAGCAGCGAGCCGGGCTGTGGAGGCAGGGGAGAGAGAGAGAGGGTTATTTTCTAATGCTCTGAGGCAGAGAGGGTTAGCAGCACACGAACCAATGCGATTAAAGCGCCACGCAGGAGGAAGATGCGCCTGCTTGCAGCCTGCTGGACGGCGAGAGGAGCTCAAGAAGATGGTCTGACTCTGGGATCTCACCTTTGTTCCTGCCGCTTCAGCTTCTCCGGACTTTCTTTCCATTCCCATTTCTGAGTAAACACCTATGATTTATTCTCCCCTGTTTAGTTCCCTTTCTTCCCTTTTTTTCCAAAATACTTGGTTCCCCTTGGTTTAAATGACACACTTGAACGGCACCGTTGCTTTTGCTTTGAAAGTTTTCTTTCTCCGCCGCATCACCACCTGCTCTGTTGAAAGACGCTCCTGAATCAGCATCGCACCTGCATCCAGCATCCCCCCTGAAGCACAGCAGCATCCGGAACGCATCCGAGCTTTAACCAAGACAATCACACTAGAACACCCGCACATCCTTCATGCGCAACGACCGGGCGCAAAAGCGCACACATAATACGCACGGTGGAGATCCGCTCAAGTCACTGGCACAGGACATCTGGACTGGCTTTTGTTTTAACCTTACCGTTGGCATTCTGAGTGGGGGATCAGGAAAAAGCAGTGGACAAAGTGTGCGGAGTGAAAAGAGGAAAATCTAGCTTGGGGATTGAACGCAGCGGGGCATGTGGATATTGGCATTTCTCTTTCTCCAGAGCATCCTGAATGGTTAGTGTTGATTTTTTTTCTTCTTCTATAATTTCAAACTTCATTTACTCTCATCAGGACATTCTGTAAAGGGTGTAATGTATGCCAATTTATTTCGAGATTTTGAATAGTGTCACGGGTGGTCACCTAGGCTGGGAGACTTTCATTCCTCTAATTATTTGTAAAACCACCTTATTAGTCACATTATGGCCTTGATGATGCCAGCACTATATAAGCATTGCGTACTGCAAAAGCTCCATATGATGATTCCTGTGCACACACAGGGGCCTCCGGCAGGTATTGCACAGGTTTCTTGTCGGTTGTTTTACGCATGAGGAGATGTTAATGAATGTGACCTCTTGTTTATCACACTGAGTGTTGTAGAAGCTACTCATCCATGCTCGCTTCGTTTTCAACGTTGCACAGTCTATTTTAAAGATCGCTTTTTTTTTCTTTTTATCCACAATGACTGACGTATTTAATATTGGTTTTGTGTGCTGCGCCCTCCCCTTTCCGTATAACTGTTGTAAATCAACTTAGTTTAATTTAATTTAATTATGGACGGCAAGAATTTGTTTAATTGATAAAGGCTGTATTTTTAAAGGAGATTTTAAATAAACGGAGGCATTGCATTTAATTGGTTTATTGTATAAGCACAGTCATTTGCTGGCAGATAATTAACACTGGATATTTAAGATGGGCACATCAAATTAAGTTATTTCATCCAGTTATTTTTGTAACATGTCCCTGTTGTGCACTTGAGCCTCAAAGTGGGTGGACAGCAGTAAAAAAAAAGAGGAATAGTCATTTCCTTTATGTAATTTAATCATTTTCATATGATAAAACATAGGCCATAAAACACAAATCATACAGCTGCATTTACAAAATCTATTATATTGTTACTTAGTCTTTCTAATCTAATGTGAGACATTTTTTTTCTATATGAAACATATAAAAACCAGTGGTGTACAAATCCTTAAGAAAAAAAACAAAAACAATTATATATATATATATATATATATATATAAAGGTCCATAAGACAAATGCAGGGCAGTAGCTGAAAAATACTACACAACGCCTTAATAACTGTGCGTATGTGTGTGTGTGTGTGTGTGTACTTAAGGGACTGCGCCTGCGTGTATGCATGTGTGTGCAGCGAGAAATTTAAAGCCGTCTTTATATTTTATAAGGCCAATTGTGCCTTAAGCATGATTTTTCTATCTTTCCTACCTGTTTTTAATACTGCACCTTCGCACCAGTGTAAAAAGGTGTGATTGGGCTAAACTGGAGAGATGGTCAGTAGGTGCAAAATGGAAGGGTGTGTACGTAAGGAGGGAGCCATGGAGGGAAAACACAGAATGAAGTGAGATGGGAAAATAGATTTATCTCTTCGAAAAATTGCAGACAGACAGACATTGTCAAGGGAAGGTTGCAAAGAAAGGAACAGAGACCCGTGCTTGAAAAAAAAAAAAAAAAATGGTTTGAGGATTTGATGTAAAATTGCTATTGGGCAAACGCTGGCACGAGTCCTCAACGTGAAGCTTTGAATGGCAGTAATTTTGAAGCGGCGAGGATGTTAAGAAAGCTCACCCTCAGAAAACAACAGAAATAATCCTCCTCTTCAGAGGAGGGAGATAAACACCCCCCTACTCTTGCTGTTTGAGCTCGAAACGCAAAGCTCTCCGAGGCATTTCTCACTTCGGGCAAATATGAAATAAAAAATATTGAGATGTATTTTGTAATAACTTTGAATTGAAATTGCGCCACCCTGCCTCAGCTGAAACTCATAAAAGAGCAATAAGAACTCATCAGTCACCATCGCCCAACAGAGCAGACGGTGAAATGAGACGCTCGCTAGCTTTCCTGCTCTTTAGCTATTTGTATTAATTTTTTTTGCCATTCATGTATTCTTATAAAATCAAGCACATATGTGATGAGTGTGCAGTCTTTAAAAATGTAACTCTTCATTTTAAATTAGCTGTTGACATCTTAATATGCTAATTTATTAATTGTGGAAAAGTTATGCATATAACTAAGTAAGATTTGTTCTGTGTCCTTTCGTATGATCTAAGAATAAACAACCTTCCAATTATAAGTGGCCACTTTCTCATCTCAGAAAAAAAATTGTATTCTAGAAAATTCGAGCCTCTAGTCTGGAAGGTTTATCACATGCTGCTTGGCCTGTCACTATGGAAACATCTATTATTAGAGCCATAGTCGCATATCAAATAAGGCCGTTGTGTGCATGAATGACCCCTGACGTCCAATAAAAGGGCATATATTGAAGATGTATCTTATTGGTTTGAATGCAGGTTGTTTAGTATTTATCTATTGTTATTTTATTAAGGGACAGCGTTTTTTATCAATAATCACAGCATCAAAATTAGTTAAAAAATCCTATTAAGACTTTAAATAATTTAGGATTTAAAAAAATATATATATTTATAACATTTTAATATGGTATTTTTAGTCGCATGTGCAGCATTGTCTAACAGATATTGATTTTTTTTTTCTGTAAGTAAAAAGATACACCACAACTGTTGCTTGTGCACGAAATGCAGATGCTATATCGCTGTAATATATTGAATTTCTATAGACATCTAATAACAGAATATCAGTAAGAAAGGGAATGCCTGATTTACAGCAAAACAGAAAATAGCAAATACAAAAAGCTGCTTGGGATGAGCAATGTAAGTGCCTCAGATCTGTTTCTTGAAAATTATAATCCGTCACTTGTTGTCCACGAAAACACATACAGGAGGCACAACGGATTATAATCTCAGCCGTGTCAATCCTGTATTAAAACATGCTGTTGTTATTGGGATTATACAGTCTGGGCAGTAACTGTTATGCTAATAGAATTATACAAACTAATCAGAACGATATGAGTCAGAATAATGACTCTATTTCATGTTTAACTGGGATTTCTTCAAGAGTCTAAGGAGAAATGCAAGGAGTGATTTGAGTAAATTTGACTGTGTGGAACTGTGTGTTTGGTGGGAGTTAATCTATTGGGAGCAATTAAGGCAGTTTGCTGATTAGAGGCCCATCTGTTCAAGTTTGTTAGACAGTCCTGTAAGACTTGTGCCCTGCAATCCTCTTTTACCTATTTAAAGATTCTGAGTTGGCGTCCTTAACACTCCCCCCCACCACCACCACCGCAACCGCAATATACACAATATTATATATATATATTTATTTTTATTTTTGCTCATTTTGTTCAGTTGTTTACTAATGCAGTTCATGCAATAGATGCTTCTGCTTCAGTGGTTAAACAGGATATTTTCACCAAGACGAGACTTTGAATGAGTCAAACCACCCACTGACTTTAATGTTAGCCACTGATTTCACCGGTTGTCTTTGGATAATATTAGATTACACCGTTTTTTATGTATTTACTTAAGGACTGTAGACATTTTTTTATCACTTTAGTATGAATGAAGGATTGTAATTTGAAGTGTTGTTGATGTCAATACAATCCCCCCATTAAATGCAATAGGACATTTCTATTAAAATCTAGATCTGTATTGATATAGAGGATAGAAAAATGTTAGAATTTGTTGACTGAGAAAGGCTGTGTCATAGTCAGTTCTTTAGAGGACAAATATGTTTAGAGGTCATTTTGAGGACAACATGGAGTAATAGTAGTCCTGTCACATTATGATACTAGTTTTATTCACTAGGTATAAACTGTTGTTTCATTTACAATGAATTAAATTATTAAATTATTTTGTATTATTAGAATAATGCCTATCTATTTTTATTTAGGCTGATATAGATACATTTACGTACAGTAATTAAAACTATATTTTGTTTCAAATTCATGCACATTTAAGATAACCATCGAGGTTTCTGTTTTATTTAAATGTTATGAATTATTCATCACATGTATAGGTGACTGCAAAATGCAGGTTTCTCACCTATAACCTTAATGTCAGAAAAAGCAAAGAAAGCTGTAAAAGTCAAGAACATTTCTGTCACTTAAGTATTTTTTCTTGCTTCTACAGTGAAAATATAATATTGACTTCTTGAAAAAAAATATTAAATAATTATCTCTTTTCAATATCAAATTTCTGTTTTGATCAACACCTAGCTTACACTCTCAAAATGCTCAAATGCTCTCCAAGAGACTTTAAAAGCAATATAAATCATACAATTATAAGGGTTATATCACATAAGATTGTATTTAAAATATTTTTTTTCTGTGACAAAAATGTGAAATAGCTGATTCCTTTTTCTAATGGACAAGGGTTATGTAATAATGACATCTGCCTAATATCGATCAACCAAAATGGATCTGTCTGTCATCAATGCCTTCTGTATGATGGCACCATATGACTTTTGTCTATAGTGTGCATCTCTCTATTCATGCGCTTTCCCTGCACCCCTGACTTGTTATTTTTAATAATGAGACCCAGAGAGAGGTATGTAGGCTGAGGTATCTCTGACCTAGGTGGGAGATAGTGACAGGGTGACAAATGACCAGAGCTTGCTTTCTCAATTTTGTGATATATTTTTAAACATGGCATAGACTGTAAGATGTAAGACCAAGTTGGTGTTTGGTATTTTTATCTGCCCCCTTTCAGAGCACTGTCACTGTTACCAGATGTCTGCTTTTCGTTGTATGTACTGTATATATGTGTGCACATGTGCATTTGATACAGGATGTGGACATGCATTTGACCCAGCCATGATACTGTCTTGTTCTTGTTCATTTCAACACTATTCATGTCGTATTATCTTTAGAGAATTAAATTATACCTGTAGTATCTCCGTCGCTGCACTGCAAATATGGTATCAACCATATCAGCTGTATCAATATTAGCAAGACAAGTCCAGGATCAGTATGGTTTTCACATGTCCTTGTACAAGATTTTACCATTATAACAAAAGTTTCTGACAAAATACCATTGTTACTGCTGTAAAATTATAATAAAGTAAACAGTGTAAGAAACTTTCGGTTCTTTAATCATTTTAATAATTTTTTGATGACAGTTTTATGGTAATCATGTTATGGTGGAAGAAACTACCATTAGCATGCATATTGTTATTACATATTTATTATACATTTTTATGTCACAATTATTTTTCTCAGTTTGCGCAATGGATAGACATCGATTTTTGTTTTTAAAATAATTTATTGCACCTTTTGACATGATTTCCCTGTTAAATCACTGCATTTGAAACGCATTACTGTCCTTCAGTTCATAACAGCATATAATCAGCTCCAGAAAGCATGAAGATGTTGCTTTTTGATGTGTGTTTTAGCAGTTAAATGTCTCATTAGAGCGGCAGTTGCCTGAGGTTTATTATGTGTTGCTCTCTCTCCTCTATCAGCTGTTCCCCACAAGTGATTATGCTAATTGCTGTTTGATCAGATGATTAAATTATAATTCGATTAATCCAGGGTACTAAATGCTCTGAATATATTTGTGTCTGCTCAGTTGGCTGGCTGGTTGTGTGGAGCAGCGGTCTCCTGTCACCTTGCTAGAACAGATGAAAAAAAAAAAACGTGACAACCTGAAATGGGAAGAGAAACACTCTGCAGAGAAGAGGGCTTGGGAGGGGTTTACTGTGTCCTGTGTCCTCCCTTTCAGAAAACACTACAGTGCTGTAGCCTACAGATCATAAATCCATTTAGATAAAAAAAGGTCATATGACCTTAAAATTACCTTGAAAAAGAAGAAAAATAATATATGTATATATATATATACATATTGCAAATACGTAGAAGAAGAAGAAGAAGAAGACGAATTGATTGCATTATGATAATGTGAATTTGTGGGAAATTGTGCTTGATGTCATCGTCCAAGTATTTTTTAATTGCAAAAATATGCACTTCATGGTGACAGCTTAAGCTCGATTTCTTAGTCATTTCGTAATAGTAAAAAGCCTAATACTGTCTTGTGATGCAATCAATGAGCCAATCTGGAATCATGCTATGCCATGGCTCTGACAAAATCCAAACATTTAAACAAGATGTTTTCTGTATTAAAGCTATTTTCTGATCAGTGACATGATAAGTTGCAAAGCAAGTTAATGTTACAAGGTTAACATTCCCTATGGTCTGTTGCTATGTATAAATTACCCTAGTCACTTTTAAGTCATTATTTGTTGCTACAACATATTGGCTATATTCAGAATACCATACTACTCGTACTTTTTCTGCTGTAGCTGGTATGTATTCTCTGCAAAGTAACAATGTACTACATTTGCTACAATGTGAAATATGCAACAGACCATGCTGACACTCTATCCCATAATGCAGTGTTTAGCTTGACCTTCTCTTTAAAGTGTGATGAATAAAAATAAGTAGCATTAACCAATACTTTTAACATAATTGTATTGATTAATTATTTGATTGGACTGTCAAGTGTTAAGACGTTCTTACAGTAAGTATGTAACTTACATACATTTTTATTTCCAACAAGATAACAGAACGCCACTTAGAATATTAAACATGGAATTTATTAAGGCGTATGACAACAATACTAAACTTTCTGAATGATTTACTGAATTTGAGTCAAACTGAATCTGGTAGAATCCAAATCTTAGCAAATTAGCATTTTAGCACAGATGCTAATGTATTTACAAAGTTGTCATTAATCACTATATAGCCTTTTTGTTGTGTTGTAGAGATAATGAAATATTGTTTTATATAGGACCTCAGCAATGACCAGGTGTACTGGGATGTGGACTGTGATGTTTGGCATCGTTGTGTCGCAAGTTGACTAGCGCACACAGCTAACCGAGCTGGGCATTAGCCTTTGCAAGCTCAAATAGACGGATGTGTACAGATGCTATTGAAATAGACACCTGCACCATGATAAAGACAACACAGAGGAAGTCTTTTACTGAACCCAGAACAGTTTTACGTGCCAAGGAGGGGAAAAAAGCTACTATCCGGAGTTGCGCTGACCACAATGAGGGTTCTTGTTGAACCTCTCGCTGGTTCTAATGAAGGCAGGATGCTTGTTTGTAAAGATGCTCTACATCATTATGAACCAACAAGGCAGGATGGCCTCTCTAGACACCGGTCTCATAGTCTTTCCTTTGAGCCATTGGATAGAGGCTTCTTTGTATGTTGACAGAGGAGTTTTGAATTCCCACTGAAGAGCTTTTGTATCTCCTAATTTTTATTCCCTCTGCCGCTGTCCAATAACAGACTCTTATTTAGGAAGCGCCAAGATTAGAAGTCAGATTTTATTGATTAGACACATTTTCATAAGATTTTACTTAAACTTAAATAGAGCTAATATCAAGCTAATCAGCTAAAATCAACTAGATACAGTACAACTAAGATTTAGAGAATTCGATTAATCATTGGTACAGAAAAGCATAGTAACATGGTATATACTATGACAATACCATGTTTTTTTTTTCTGACATACTATGGTTTTTTAATGTACCATTGTGTTTATATATAAGTAGTCATGTGATATAACTACTATTATCATTATACTTGGTATGCTGACCAAGAATTGCCTATTTCTGACTGTGTTTTACCACCGATTACACCGTAACATGGTATATACTATGACAATACCATGTTTTTTTTTTTCTGACATACTATGGTTTTTTAATGTACCATTGTGTTTATATATAAGTAGTCATGTGATATAACTACTATTATCATTATACTTGGTATGCTGACCAAGAATTGCCTATTTCTGACTGTGTTTTACCACCGATTACACCACAGTAATAGACTGTTGTTAAACAAATGAATTTAAATAATGATGTGGCGGTGTTCACAAATGTTGGGGAAAATTATTTGTCTTTCAGTGATGGTACCATGAGGTACTCACTCACTGTCCGCAGGCTTCGATGTAGATTTGTAAGCGTTAGTGGAGGTAAGAGGGCCCATGGCTGTTCTGTAAGGATCAATGTTTTGAACTTGATGCAAGCAGCAACCGGTAGCGAGTGAAGAGAGATGTAATGTGGGCTGTCTTCGGCTCATGAAAGACCAATTGTGCTGCTATGTTCTGTTTCATTTGTAGAGGTTTGATGGCACATGCTGGAGGTCCAACCGAAAGAACATTGAAATTGTCCAGCTATAAATGACAATGGGTTCCTGGACAAGGAGTAAATGCCGCATGCTCAGTTGGGAAATGGAAGGACCTGATTTTCCTGATGGTTTGCAATGCAAACCTGGGTGACTGCACTGTCATTGCAATGTGGTCTTTGAAGCTCTGCTGGTCATTTGATATCTGATATAAGACCCCATCAGATGTAATATTTTTACAAAAAATCAGATTCTTTTTGGGAACCAAAATACTGGTACTTGTGACAAGTGCCTCAAACATAATAAAAAGCCTGCCAATCAGACTGGAGCTAGCAAGATGTTTTGTGTACCATGTGGTTGGTGAATGGACCTGGCTGTGCCATCTGAGGCTGAATGTGTATTTGACTTTATGAGACACTGCGCAGACCGATTGTTATCTGACTGAAGCGATGCATTTGGAATCTATTCGACATGAGACGGCACCGACGTCATGTCTCTTTGACGTATGTCATCAAAGTACCGTGAAAGCTATTTGAGAGTTTCTTCAAAGTGGCCGTACAAGCTCTGATGACGACACACTGTTTGTTCATTGCCTGGATTCATCAGAGACAATGACGTGTATATTGTGTTTATTCAGATGTCTTCATTACCACTCATGCTTACAAATCTATATTTTAGAACAGTAAAAACTTCTCATGTAATCTTAATGCTATATTGTGCCATGTTTATGAAAATAGAAATAATAAAAAATATAGAACCCGCTTTATTGGCATTTAAGTTGTATGGGCTGAACTTTATTCTTGTATATACAGGTGCTGTATTAAGCAGTACATAAAGCATTGAATGAAAACTGTTGCTAAATGAAAACATCTGTGGTTTTCTTTGACAAATATTGCATCTAATCCACTTCATCTGTTATAAAGTAGGCAAACACTGTGCAAGTGTCAATACGGGAAGTGTCCGCCATCACGTCTGTTTTTTTTTAACTCCTCTTCCAAGCATCAGTTCTCATTCATCAGTTAAATCCATCCGAACACAACTTGAGACTAGTTGTAAAATCTAAAGTGTTGAAATGTGGTGTTAGCTAATTGTTTAAGCTTCTTGATATGTAGTGCTTATTAGAATGAATTCAAATGTGTTAAAGCAGTTGTGTTTGTCTTTTGTTCGTGCGCTAAGAATGGCTAGAAATGAATTCGGTGTGTATTGTAGTGTGTAGGTTAAATTAATTTGATAACTCTTAATTACTTAAGGAATTAAGTCGATGCCAGTCAGTAGCCTTCAGCTGCAGATCCTACCTGACACTATCATTGATAAATATTATCTTGCTTTACTTGGCTAAGTGACTTGCCTTAATAGATTTAGCGGTTTTTGAATATGGAAGTGCTTAGATTGAAATTGCCCGACTAACAACCTTGTTTGTGCCATCAGCTGGGCAAACTCAGACATTAAAGTCAACAGCGCTTTCGTTTTCCGATCTCAGCCTGCTGCCAAGTTGGCTCTTAACGAGCCGCTCACGTTCGCTCGTTTAAAACATGACAACGGGAATCAGAGGCACACCGCAGGGCCACACTCGGCGTGCTTTACCCTTCGCAGACATCAGAGAGCCGATCTGTCTGCACATATCACAGGCGAGCAGACGGCAGGCCTTTTCTCGTCTGTCATGTCCTGCTTAATATTCATGAAAGCAAATTGGGAGACAGTCATTTGGCAAGTGCTGCGAGTGCTAAAGCCTGTGGGGGTTGTAGGAGAGAAGTGCATACTCACAGTGGCAAAAACCCTGTCCCGCTCGCCTCTACCTTGTCCTGGGTCCACGTCGCCCGTCCCCAGCCGCTCCATTCGGCACCTTGTCTCATCCCATCTCCCCTTTCTGCCCCACAAACCCAAAGCCCCCCAGGCGGTGTGCTGAGTGCAGCCTTAATTACCCCAAGCCCCTGGCAGAGCCTGTCATTGTGAAACAGATATCCTATGATCCTATTCAGCACAGACAGGACACACAGTGCTGTCCATGCTCACCAGACCTGGCAAAACCAGCAGCTCAACATTGGCTCAGACAGAAATTACTCCCTATCTGTGAAGTTTTAAGCATAGAGCATAGCATGTATGTGGAGCGTTGCATGGTCGCTGGACTGTAGACTGTGGGTATTGCAGTGTGGAAAAAAGCTAAGGTCTTAACTGACCTACCTTGCGTAAAATATCATCAACAACACCAAACTATGAGTCTTTACATGCACACAGGGTGAAAGTCCATTGTCTTGTAGTGTGCGTTGAGCATAATATGTGCAACATTGTGTAACAAATTAAGATTTTTGAATAGGTGTTTCATGGAAAGTAGTTAGTAAATAATCAAAATCACAAAACTTGGTTATTGGCAAGTTGGAATGGTACTGATTTGTTCGTTTATTTGTGGTATTAGCGTTCGCCTCATCAGCATTGATCGCACCTTTGCTCAGATCAAATGCATCAGTGGACCTGAAAACACTTTGGTATGGCTGATTAGACCGTTGAAGATGATAAATGCTGTTGTGTGTGATTGACTAGTCACCCTAAATTTGAGTCAGTGACTAGTGTTCTGCTTGTTATGTTCTTTAAATAAATGCATAATTGTTCCTTTTTTTCCATCTTATGGATTCTTATGCTTTAATGATTTATTTCGCAATCTTCGAATGTGATTAAAACTGGCATTGGTGTTGTAAACGGAGTTACTCTCAAGTTTGCCAGTAACTTTTTAGGAACTGCCATTTAATTTATCGGATCCGTACTAAGTAGTGTTGCTGAAGCTACCACTGCACTGTAGCTTTCCAAGCCACCTAATCATAATTTAAAGTAGTTAAACTATAGAATAGCTCTTTGTAGTAGTTAGCTAAACTACTAGCTACTAAGAAGTAGCTAAATATGTTAGATCCATAAACAAGGCAAAAGTTTTATGGCACAAAAACAGCTATGCCAGGGTTTTTGAATAAATGAACAAGGGTTTCTCCCATTTCAACCCTGCGTAGGAGAGAAAGGGTCATCTGATTCACTAATGATTTCCTAACGCTACATATGAGAGAAAGAGAGCTGCTTATGAAAGCATTTGTTCTCTGGAACAAATCAGACTTTTGAAACGCTATAGAGAGAGTGCTGTTTTGGACAAACCGATTCATTAGAATGAACCAGACTTTCGAATGTTTTGAGAGAGCGAGGTCCATTTAGGATGAACCGCTAGATTCATTGCTAGAATGAATCAGATTTTTCAACACTACATGTTTTTAAATGTATTTTTTGAATCATATGACAAGTACTCCTCAAAGCAAACCATCAAAACTGAAATATGAGGAACACATTTTTTTTTATTTTGGTGACAGATGCAGATGGAGAATAGAACTATATCCGAAATTGTCCTCAATGTCCTCATTCACTATTCCCTACATTATGCCACTAATATAGTCCACTTAAAGGAGTAAATGAAAACAAATTAGCGAATCCGGACTCTGAGTGTGCTGCAAAGGCTGCTGCTTTTTGTGTAATTTGTGCTTGCTTTTTTACAATACAATTAAAAAAGCTAACAGTGTGATTGTGATTGCTTTGTGTCGTCCACAATACCTGGTAAACTAAAACACACCCGTATTAATTTGTTGTGGCTGCTATCTTTACAGTGACTGCACATTTTGGTTACACTTTATTTCGATAGTCCACTTTAGACATTCTATTAACTATAAGTAACTTTGTAACTACATGTCAACTACATGTCAACTAATTTTCATTAATTTGCAACTACATGTCTACTAACTCTCAGAGTAGACTGTTAGGGTAGGTTTAGGGTTAGTAGAATAAGTTGACAAAGAAAGTGTTAGAAGATATTAAGCAGACAGTCTACTAATACTCTACTAACTGCTAGTTGACATGTAGTTGCAAAGTTACTTACTGTTAATAGAATGTCTAAAGTGGACTATCGAAATAAAGTGTTACCCACATTTTGTTACAAATACTCTACTATGAAAATTATTATTATTATTACTACTACTACTACTACTACTATAAAACAGTTATATATTCTTTAATAATTCTAATATTATTACAAACTAATTCTGAAATATATTTGTAAAAAATAATTAAACATTCATGATTTCATCACCAGTAATAAATATTTATGGTCAGTGACTTTTGTACCCTAACCCTAAGGGATTTCTAAAAAAAAAAAAAAAAAAATATTACAGCCCTAGTGCCTGAAGTAAAACACTGTGAGTGTGGACATTTCCGTTCACTGAAAACTTCAGTGAATTTGGGTTTAAACAATGAGTGGATATTCTCTTTGAGGCCTCTAGATTCTGACTGGCAGTCTTTGCCTCTGGCATAAAGCTCATCTCCTGGTGCTCTCAAAGCCAGCACTTTTAGCATACTGTCAGTATAGCGAAGAAAAAAAAATCTCTTAGATTCCTTGATTCCTATTTCTACTTTGTCCTGTAACAATATGCGTATGAAGCACAGAACAGAATCTAAAACTGAGCTCATTTCCCAAAACTATAATTAAGGAAATCCTCCACCGCCAAAATTCTGATTGCTGTAATGCAAAAATAAATACTGTAATGTAAGTAAAAGCTAATTCTGATTTAGCTAATTTACACTAGCAAAAGTGCTGTTATTCCAAATATCAGCACAGCTGTACACCATAGTTGTGTTTTGTTCTTGAAATAATCAGTGGTTTAGTTGAGTGAATAATTCAATGACTCGCTCAGAAACACACACAGTTGTTGACATCTTCTGGCGTAACAAGGTAATATTCAGCAATAGTTAATCTAAAATCACCACCATTAATACACAAACTAATTGTACGTACTTATATATTATGCTAATATTTATTCTACTGCATTTCTTTTTTAATTTTGGGATGGAATGTGACCTGGCCTTTTTTTTTTTCTGTGCGGTATACTAAACTCTGTGTCATTTTAGTAGCAGCTTTTGATGCTTACTTGTTTTCTAGGACAGAAAAACTGAATGAAACATCAAACGGTACTTCCAAACCCATTGGTAAACCTTGCATGTGAAATTAAATCAATATTTGAACATCTCAATTTGAGTACGAGTTTGTACACACATGCGCAGCTAATTATGTGGGGAAAAAAATCATGAAAGTTGTGTGCGTGTTTCTGAAATGTCCTACTAAAGTCACCTTGGCTTGGTGTTAGCCACTTTCCATCAGGTGCAACCCACGCCTCAGGTGACATGACATTAAAGGCCTACAGGCAAAGCAAGGCCAGTGCATTAGAGTCAACTGCCATCCCAATCACTCTCTCAGCCCAAAGAAAAGGAAGGGTAGATGTATTTGACACACAGCCCTTCAGATGAGAGAGAGCAGTTTAATATTGAATAGAGTGCGGTTTTTCTTCCAAAGCTGTACCCAAAGAGAGAAAAACCTTGGTTAATTATGAATGCACACAATACATTAAACAGTGTCACTTTTTGTCTTTATGGTTCATTTCATGAAAAATTATGACAATTATGAATTTTTCCTCGGGTTGTTGAGTACTAAAGTGCTGTTTTCTTGTTCAGATGTGGTGCCCTACCAACGATTTGATGTGACTTCAGCTTTTGGACTGAATTTTGTCTGCTTAATTTGTAAAGAGAGAGAGAGAGAGAGAGAGAGAGAGAGAGAAAGAGAGAGAGAACCTTTAAAAAGGCTACCATTTCAGAGCAAACACGTCTCTTAATCTGAGATGTCATAAATTAAAATAATGTTTCATTTGTCATTGTCATTAGTCATTTAAAATCTTTTAAATGTCAAGTTTAAAACACATACCAAGTTCTTATGTACTCTTTGTATGTGAAAGACATTCCAAGAAATTACTTTTTGTATTATGGTTTCATATGGTTTTGAAAAACGTTTTAAAAAAAAAAAGAAAAGAAAAAAAGAAAAAAAAGTTTCAGTTTAATGTCATGTAGTGTAATAATCAGTACATTTTTTTACCGCCATTTTTTGCTGCGGTGCCCGGGGAGCAGTTGGGAGTTCGGTGTCTTGCTCAAGGGTCTCACCTCAGTCGTGGTATTGAGGGTGGAAGAGAGCGCTGTACATTCACTCCCCCCCACGACAATCCCTGCTGGTACTGAGACTCGAACCTGCGACATTTGGGTCCGACTCTCTAGGCCACGACTGCCCCTAATACTGATACTTATTTTTCTTACACATTGACTATAAATTGAGTTATTCAGGGTTTTGTGAAAAACGCATGCATCAAACTTTTCATCCGATTGCCACCAAACTCAGACAGACAAGATCTCAAGACGCTGAGGATGCTAGATCAAAATTTATGTATTATGTATTTTTCTGTGTTTGTCTGTTTCACATTCTTGATGTTCTAGAGTAACCTGTTCATTACTGTAACCCTGCCATCGCTGCTAGCAGCTATATTTGTATTTGTTTTTTAAACAAAATTTGTGAATATTCATACATAGCATTAACGTCCGTCTTGGAAATTGAACCACATGAAATTTTACAACCTAAACTAGCCTAGCCTTGTCAATAATAATAAAAAAAAGTCATGGTTGTATTTATTTGACCATATTCGACCTTTATTTGACTTACTGACTTTCACCTGCAGTCATGAAAGTCCAGTTTCTCTTTCAAGTTTTTTTTTTGTAATTAATTAATTAATTAATTTTCTTTCTTTCTTTCATTTATTGAACTCTTTCACACAACCGACCATTGACCAAAGTGTTGTACAATATGTAAACGCACAATAAAACAGACTCAAACATAAAACACAACTCTAAAACCACAATAAAATTACAGTGAAATAAACTCCCCAATTTCAATATACAGAGAAATGTCTATACCCCATTAAATGCTAATGCAGGAAGTATTACTTAAGCTTGTGTTTAAAAACACTCACAAACGGGGGCTTAGCTTAAGCCAGGACTAGACCTTAGTTAAATTAAGATATTTAAGCAACTTTTACAAAAATGCCTTAGAAGAAAACTTTACAGGTGTGCATCTTGACACAGAACAACCACACTGACATATTTTAAGAAATGTCAGAGCAAGATATTTTCAGTTGAGACAGCTCAAACATGCATTTTAGTCTGGGACTAGTCTTAAGCCTTGTCTGTGAAACTGGGGGTTAATGTGGGAGCTGATCTGAGAGAAAACGATAATTCATTCCAGAGTTTCGGAGCTATCGCTAGAAAAGCTTGATTTTCACTTCGCCGTTTAGTTCTAGGAATCATCAAAGCCAGCTGGTCAGCTGACCTTAGAGACCATTTTGTTATTTCTCAATCAGCAGGTACAATGGAGTACAATGGAGCCCCACTATGCAATGATTTATAGACAAAAAAAACAAAATTTTAAAATTAATTCTGTAAGGGAACGGTAACCATTGTAAAGAACTCAGAACAGGAGTAATATGATCTCTCTTACAAGAACCTGTCAAAATCCTCGCTGCAGCATTTTGGACCAGTTGTAAGCGGTTAAGCAATGATTTATTAATGCCAACATATAATGAGTTGCAGTAATCTAACCTTGTGAATACAAAGGCATGAATGACTTTTTCCAAATCACGCATGGACAAAAATGGTTTCACCTTGGCTATTAATCTCAAGTGATAAAAACAGGACCTAACCACAGAATAAATCTGTTTTTCAAACTTGAGATCACTATCAAAAAGAACTCCTAAATTTCACACTACTGACTTACAAAAAGGGGCTAAACTGCCCAAATCAGATAAATTATTTGGAGCTCCAATCCACACAACTTCAGTTTTCTCTTCATTCAGATTAAAAAAAATTTAAGGACAGCCATAGTTTAATTTCTTGTAAACAGTCCAGCAAAGATTCTATTTGCTTTTTACTATTCTTTTGCAGAGGAAGATACACTTGACATCATCTACATAGAAGTGAAACGAGATTCCATGCTAATGAAAAATTGATCCAAGGGGTAACATATACAAAGAAAACAAAATTGGGTCGAGAATGGACCCCTGTGGAACCCCACTAAGTAAAGAAACAGGTTTTGAATAATCTTGACCAACATTTACAGAAAAATATCTGTTTGAAAGAAAGGACTTAAAACATGTAAACGCTATACCATGGATTCCCACCACCTTCTCAAGCCGTGAGAGTAAAATCTCATGGTCAATAGTATCGAATGTATAAAAAAATATTTTTTTGCATTTATCTGTATGTTGGTTGCACCACATGACTTTGACTTTTTCTGGCTTTTTTTTTTGTCTAAGAAATTATTTATTTATTTATTATAATTTAATGAGACTTTTTTCCCTCAGTAATTGTGTAGATAAGGGTAGTAGATAGGATAAAAACATGACTTGACTGACTTGACTTTCTGCTGGTGTCCATGCTAAACGGTCCCATATTAATGGAAGAAACATGAATTACTGTCTCCAATCTTTATTTGGATTTATTCATTTGTGGTGGCACACATGGAATTTAAATTTGTTTCACATCAGCAAGTCTTTATTTCATTGCCAGAAGCCACATTTACAGAACACTCGTCTATTAACCAACATACCCACATGAATTCATCAAGTGCCAGATGATTAGTGCAGAATGTTGAATCACTTGAGTTAGGTAGCAAAAAGTCTTCATCAGTCCACTTGAAATGAAGATCAACAATGATTGCTTTGGTTTACAAAAGAGTGAGTGAGCAAATCCTTATTGCATAAAGGCCAGAATGTTTTCACACTCTTTAATATCAGAACAAATGCTCCGCCAAGCGTCTCGCTGGCAAAACAAGATAGTTTAACAGATGGTTGCTTCAGCGTGCCACTTGATGAATGGCACCATATGCCTCAGATTGCCAAAGTAAAGATTATCATCATTACGAGTGCTTGTTCGCGGGTTTCGTTTGTTTGCTTGTCTGTGTTTGCTCATCAAGCGTGCCAACAACTGGAGTGTTATATCTGAGCATGTGGGCGCAACATGTGTTTATGAAGAATACACGTCTTCTTCTGTGTGTACATTCTGCTTTGTGAGTGAAACCCGCTGATCCTCAGAAAAGGTTGAAACTGCTGCAAATTGAAACCTTGTTAGAAATTTATGAAGTGCTAAAATGTTTCGTCCCGAGGGAAAACACTACCAGCTGTCACTGGTGAGCCATTTACTGCCAAACGGAGATTAGTGCTCAGATAGGGCCTGTGGCACAGCATTGAAGAGATTTTCATCAAGACACAAGAAAAAAAATAGCAATTAGCAGGAAGTCATTCATCTTGAACTTTTTTTTGGTTGTGTTTAGCTTCAAGATACAATGTCAATTGAGAATTTAATTTATTTTTATTTAGTCTTCAAAGTTTAGTTCTTCAAATAATTTTTAATGTAAAGTAGATCACAGTTTATTTTAACTTGACTTATAGTTGTCTCTTCATATTAAGCTGTAACAAAAAATGACACATTTCACCTTTACTGCCAACATTAATGTGTCTCATTGATACTCCTTCGTCCATATGAATGCACTCACACACTCTTTTTCTCATCTTTTCCTTTCCAGTTTTCGGTGAAGATCTACGTTCCAGCTTATATTTTGTCAATGCATCTCTGCAAGAGGTAGTGTTCTCCAGCACCACAGGGGCACTGGTGCCGTGTCCTGCCGCGGCCGTGCCCCCCGCTGCGCTACGCTGGTACCTCGCCACCGGGGAGGAGATCTACAATGTCCCAGGCATCCGCCATGTGCAACCCAATGGCACGCTGCAGATCTACGGCTTCCTGCCATCCAGCTTTAGTAACCTAATCAATGACAATACATACTACTGCACAGCGGAAAACCCATCAGGAAAGATCAGGAGTCAAGATCTACACATTAAGGCCGGTCAGTCAGCTCAATAGAACACAAATCTAAATGTATTTTTAGATACATTTTCAATTTTCACACACACACACACACACACACACACACACACACGCACACACACACACACATACATCAAATGACAACTATTTTGTAGATTTTTACATCCAGGTGCAAGTTATTTTCATTAATGCCAATCACATACTCACTCACTCACACACTCACACACACACACACACACACTTGTGGTTTACGGGGACTCTCCATAGGCGTAATGGTTTTTATACTGTACAAACTGTATTTTCTATTGCCCTACACCTAAACCTACCCCTCACAGGAATCTGCTGTCAATTTTTGAATTTCATAAAACACCGTTTTGTATGTTTTTTAAGCCTTTTGTTTTACAGGGACACAGGAAGTGTCCTCATAAACCATGTTTACGTTGTAGTACCCATGTCATTATACACATTTGTGTCCTATATATGTTAAACCATATATACCTGTACACACGCACACACGCACACACACACACACACACACACACACAGGATTCCATGTTTTATAGGGACATTCCATAGGAGTAATGATTTTTATACTGTACAAACTGAATTTTCTGCATTTTTAGATTTTCAAAATACTTCATTCTGTATGATTTATAAGTTGTTTTCCTCATGGGTCCAAAAATGTCAAAAATGACTGGGATTACGATCCTTGTGGGCATAGTGTATTTGGTCCCCATGACGTAGGGAATACCAGGTACACACAAAGAAAACAATGCAAATCAAGAAATAATCTAGTTTTTAACATATTAAACTAACCTTTGGGTTTTTCAAATTTTATCTTCAAATGCTCATAGAGTTGTGCTTCTGTGACAGCTCTAAGATAGACACTGAAAAACTCTGAAATATTAATGTTTTTTTGTTTTTGTTTTTTGCCTTGGTCAGTCATGTGTGGAGAAGACAATGCTGGAATTTGGGTCATTTTTGTTGTGTGCCAATGTGCATTCTCTCTCTCTTTCTTTATGTTTCAGTCACTTGAAGCAAACAGCAAGTCGTCTGATTTTTTTTTCTTAAATATTAAGCACAAATATATACAATAAATGTTATAAATTTAATTTAATTTAAAATTGCACAGTTACTAATGTATTTATTAATGTATTAGAATATAATATATATAATAATATATATATATAATAATCCATATCATCTATCTATCTATCTATCTATCTATTAACAGAATATGATTAGAGTATACATTCTTAGAAGTCACACTTTCAGTTAGTATTGTGAACTGGTAAGAATGACACTGAGTAAAAATCACAATTTTCTCCTCACCGCAGTATTCCGGGAGCCATACACAGTGCGGGTGGCTGATCAGAGAGTCATGCGAGGGAATACGGCCGTCTTCAAGTGCATTATCCCGGCCTCTGTAGAGGAGTATGTCAGTGTTGTATCATGGGAGAAAGACACAGTCTCACTTGTCTCAGGTAGGGCTGATTTCTCACTTTGCTTTCGATAAACTTGCGAGATTGTGATTGCAAGAACAATACTTATGAAAGCCTATATATATATATACTGTATATATATGTTAATGTATGTTAATACTGATCTGCCTCAGCTGTTTTGAAATAGTTGAGTGCTTCACTTTACAGTTTATCTTCATTTTAACTCTTTGATTGACTAGTACCCTCTGGCTGCATTTGCCACGAATGGGAGCATTTTTCATTCACAAGTTATTTGGATTCCTTAGATTCAAAGATATGCCCTTCAAAGAATTTGGCCATGACAGACAGCAAACATCTTGTACCAGAGCCTTTATTGAGCTTTGAAAAATAAATTTTCTCACCAATCAATGTACATCACCGCTTATGACTAGCTGATGACATTTCCATGGTAACAGTCTGGTAGTAATTGGCCAGTGTGATTGGTGAAATATGGAATACTATGCATGATATTCCTTATACCTGTAAGAATGGTTCTGCAATTACATGGTCAGTGTCATTTATAAAGATAAGCAACTGTTTTATTTGATGTGGTCGCAGCACATGCCAATATCAACCCATGTGCAAAATGTCAGAAGCATTAGACCTATGCAATGCTCATCCCTCGCTAAATATTTAATGATGAAGGACCTCAGACGTGTGGCTGAAAGCTCTCTGGCATGTGAAGCTGAAGAATTGTTTACTCTTGCAGAGAAATGGGCTTTGAGATTGTTATGCCGGCATGCGTCTGTGCTTCATTCCTTTTTTTAATCAACCAGATTTTGCAAATAATTGTTAGTGGTGGTGTGGTCAGCATGAAGATCGGCTCTTCGAACAATAGATTAGCTGTTCAAATACATGTACCAAAATTACCACGTGTATTTCATAAAGCAGCAACATCAAACAGATGTACAGGCCACAATCAGTTCAGCTAGAATCTCTGGGAGTCCAACCTACTGTACATTGTTTAAAGGGATAGTTCACCCAAAACTTAAATCATCATTTACTCACTTTTGTGTTGTTCTGATGCCATATGGCATTCTTCTTCTTCTTTTGGACCACAAAAGGAGATTTAAACAAATAAAACTTAAATACACGATCATCCCTATAATGGCAGTATAGTGATCAGCATCAAGCTTTTTTAAAGAGGTGCAAAGGTATCACAGAATGGTCCCATGCAACACATGTCACATATTGGTTTGTTTTGATAGGTTATGGTGAAAAACAAACTGAATTGTAGTATATTATTTAATGAAAATTACATGCACGTTGGTCTCTGTGCATGGTGCGCTTTCATGAGACTCTATTAGTGCAGCGGTTCACTCAGACTTGCCCAGGAAAAGCACACAAGTTGTGAAAAAACACGATTAATAAAAGCGTGACATGAAATACAATCCATGTACTTTCTTCTCTGAGGTAAATATATCTGTTGTGCTCCTCGCAAGTTATCACGTTAATCTGTCAGCTGTCATTCTGACTGTTGTGACAACGGGAGTTCTGGACAGATGTACAGGCCACAATCAGTTCAGCTAGAATCTCTGGGAGTCCAGCCTACTGTACATTTTTTAAAGGGATAGTTCACCCAAAACTTAAATCATCATTTACTCACTCTTGTGTTGTTCTGATGCCATATGGCATTCTTCTTCTTCTTTTGGACCACAAAAGGAGATTTAAACAAATAAAACTTAAATGCACGATCATCCCTATAATGGCAGTATAGTGATCAGCATCAAGCTTTTTTAAAGAGGTGCAAAGGTATCACAGAATGGTCCCATGCAACACATGTCACATATTGGTTTGTTTTGATAGGTTATGGTGAAAAACAAACTGAATTGTAGTATATTATTTAATGAAAATTACATGCACGTTGGTCTCTGTGCATGGTGCGCTTTCATGAGACTCTATTAGTGCAGCGGTTCACTCAGACTTGCCCAGGAAAAGCACACAAGTTGTGAAAAAACACGATTAATAAAAGCGTGACATGAAATACAATCCATGTACTTTCTTCTCTGAGGTAAATATATCTGTTGTGCTCCTCGCAAGTTATCACGTTAATCTGTCAGCTGTCATTCTGACTGTTGTGACAACGGGAGTTCTGGTCCAGAGATATTCAACTCAGTGAAGAAAGAAAATTTTGGGGATTTCTAGGCGTTGTTTTTGTTCATGTTGCGTTTTTATTCATCTTGATTTTTCACAACTTCTGTGCTCATAGAGTCTCTTGAATGCGCAGTCGTACACCATATGTAGACCAACGTTTAAGGTCAGGATGTTCGTTAAATATGTTACATTTCAGTTTGTTTTTCACCAAACCCTATCGTATACCCCTGAAACACTTGGATTACTCGGCACGTGTCACATAGGACCATTCTGTGATACTTCTGCTTATCTTTTAAAAAGCTTGATGCTGATCGCCATATACTGCCATTATATGGATGAGCATGTGCAGGACATTTAAAAAAAAAAAAATCTCCTTTTGTGGTCCGAAAAAGAAAGAAGGGATATGGCATTAGAACCGTGCAAGGGTGAGTAAACAATGACTTAATTTTCATTTTTGGGTTAATCCATTGAACATCCTGTTTCACACAGAAATATATCACATTATGGAAGAAAAATGGGCTGTGAAAAAAATGGGTCTTTTCAAATTTATTGTATTTTCATAGATGTACACAGTACTATCAAGGCATTTTCCTGCTCACCCCATAGATCCAAAACTGCAGTGTTAGACATTTTGTTTTCTTGTCCTAGCAGCGGTTTTAATAATTTATTTCCCAGATATAACTGGATGTGTTTCTTTAAATGTGGACACATATTTTGCACTTAAAAAAAATAAAATTAACAGAACATAAAGACATTTCTCAACCTCAAACAATGTCTATCAGTAGATGGATCACAGGAGAATTATGAAAATGGCATTTTATCTAATTTGTCCCGCTTCATATTTTTTTATAATGGATTTTTGAAAATCTGGTCTGGGACAAGGATGAAAGAATAAAATTAATTGCCAATTGTATTAAAATGTAAAATAAATGATAAAGAACCAAAATGAATCATGTTTCTCAAATTTTGCATTCCGAATCCCTTAGTAATCATTTTCCCTTTTGACATTTTAAATCAGTATTGCCTCGTAAAATACTGTACATCAGAGCAGAGCGATTGTGCTGTTAGCTTGAAGCATTCGATCTCTTTTCCCTTGTCTGCTTAGCATAAATCAGTGTTCGGAGTGGACGCGCGAGCTATTCCGGCCCTATAATTCCGGCTAACGCTGGAGATTGTCCCGCAAATCACAGAGAAGATGAAATGCATGATTACAGAGTGGGACTTGTCTTAATTAATGAACTGTGATTGAAAATATAATTACAATATGAATTACCTCTCAAAATAAAGACTGCTCCCTAGTCATTTGAAGCGAGGGCCTGTTTTACATGTGAATGAACGGGCCCTAATGATACTCTAACTTACCATTAACCTGTCATGCATTTTAAAACGGACCTTTCTGTGTGCGCTTTTTAAATTCATGGCTGTGGATCCATCCCCTCCCGGCTTTTGATAAACAATTGACAGCTCTAATAAAGAGATGAAAGGCTGAGCAGGTGAAAGGGCCCATGTGTGTGCGTTTGTGAGTGTATCTTCCTCTTTGAGTGTCCAGAGCACAGAACAGGTCCTAATGCACCTTGCAGGCTGGTTTTTGTATGCATTTCAGGGATTTGACTACTGAATATTGATGGTGGCCGTATTTCTTTTGTCGTCTTGTCTGCATGCGGGCCTTTTATCCGCTGGCTCACCCATTTGATCTGGTTTTAGTGACTGAAGGGATGCAATCAGCCACTTGGATGAAACATATAATGAAATTAAAATTAAGCCCATTTACTTTCATAATACACATTCCCTGTCCTACACTGTAAAAAAAAATCTGTAAAATTTTGCTGTGGTTGCCGGAATTTTACCGTAAAAAATATGGTAGCAACGTTTTAGGTTTTACGGTTTTACCTTAAATTTACAGTTAAATATCGTAATTTCATTCACTGATATAATGTTAATATACCAACCTAATTGAAGTACTGAAATCTGTTTTGTACCTTTTTAATACACTGATAACCACCAAATGCAGTTGGTGATGAGAAAGTCACATGATGAATCAAAGCCCATCACAAGCAGCTTTTAAATAATAACATATATGGAAGGTGCACAGTGTCATTCACACAAACACTAAACACCATCATGGTAACACACGTGAAACTGAAATAATGCAATAAACATTCATTTAACAACATTAGGTGTAACACACAACCCTAATATACAAAACTGATAAGAAAAAACTAAGAAGAAACATAGTTATTTCAACAAAAAAACATCAAACTTGAAATGTAATGCAGGGAATTCTGGGAATGTCAATTTACGGTTATTCACTGTAAATTATACAGTCTTTTTCACTTCCAAAAACGGTATACTACCGTAAAATTAATGTCCAATACATGTAATGACCAATACAGTTTTTCACCGTATATAGTAGGGGGATTTACCGTTAACTATTTAACAGGTTTTTACTGTAGCATTTTTACAGTCTTTTACCGTTAAATTCACTGTAATTTTTTACAGTGTACCATGCACGATTCGGGATAAACCACTGATGTACGTTACATGAAAAAAAGTCTAGCAGTAGTAATGTGTCTTAGAAACGACTTTCCTTTTCTGATGACATCACCAAGCCCTCTAATATTTTAGCCCCTCCCCTTTAAACTCTTGTCATATGAGCCACGCACATGAAAGAAATGTGTTTTTGACTCTGACCCCTGTTACTCAGATGGTTCAGAAACTGACAGCTCCTCTAATAACTACACTGTATGCAGCTTGTTGCATCTGTGCTAAACTTTGGTCCCTATATCATTTTTTACAGCGCTTTGCCTTTGGCTTTTCTCATTACAGTCTACTTCATGGCTGCAGAAGTGTCCCTCTCTCATGGCTGACATTCACTGACATTTGTCAAACCATTAAGCTCAATTCACTTTTCCTTCCAGCGCGGTTAGAGGGGAAATCACAGCCACATGCACTTTACTTATTTAATGGTCTGTTTCTAATGGGACTTTGCTGTAAATATTGAGAGCATTTGCAAATGCGTAGATGAGTTCATCTTTTAAGGTGTCGTTGTGGATTGGCAATTAAGATGCAAACTGGATAATGAATGAATCATTGCAATCAGTGGGAATGCATTCAGAATGCACTGGTTTGAGCACAGTCACTGAACACATACTATGCAGTCTGAATGGGAATTTTAATACTGCATATTGCTTACATTTATAGGAAATTACTTTTCTGGTATGTATTTAAAATATGTATATATTTTTAAAAAATGTGAAATTTATGGTGCTTGCGCATGCATAATGTTTAGTGTATTGCTGTTTGGTTGCTAAGGTATTGTGGATGGTTGCTAAGGCACTGCTAGATTGTTTCTATGATGTTCTGAGTGGTTGCTAGAGGGTTTCTTACAACAATGGCTTTAGTCATTTAAAAATGTGAGTGGTGCTTGCGCATGCATAATGTTTAGTGTATTGCTGTTTGGTTGCTAAGGTATTGTGGATGGTTGCTAAGGCACTGCTAGATTGTTTCTATGATGTTCTGAGTGGTTGCTAGAGGGTTTCTTACAACAATGGCTTTAGTCATTGTCTATGGCATTTTTTCCATCTGTTTTACAGTCTACGAGGTGAAAATACTTATTGTCTGATGATCACTAGTGCTGGCTAGATTACGTATAAATTGTAGTCTGTTACTATGTGCTATTACAATATATTTCATATTTCAAAGTAAGTGAACTCAAGCCGCACAGTTTGAGATATTATTCATGTCAATAGCAAAAAAGTTTAATACTTAGGTTGTTGTTTTTTCCCAAATCCTTAGCCATAAGTGACAATAATAACAGCAAGCGCTATTAAATAACAGTTTCCACTATTGCTCAGTCCTTGTATTTAAATCAACATTATATCAACAACAGAGGTTGTTATTTTATAACCTTCACTTTCTGATATGAAGATGACTGAAACAAAAATACGTTTCAGATGGCTTCCTACATTCATGTATCAAATTCTGAGCTGTGAAAGTGTAAAGCCGGTATAAATATAAGTGCATGAGTGAAGGGAGGAATATCAATGCCATGGACTCTGTGCGACTGCCGCTGCTTATAGAATATATAAAGAGCAGAGGGGCGGTCAGACATGTTGAAAAGCCAGCGCCATGTTTGAGTGAGTGCGGCTGGGGCCAGAGACAGTGTCTGAGACTGCCGCTGCTGCTGGGAGCCTGCAGATAGTGCATTCTCATTAGAACAAACCCACACTCCTTTCATCTTTCTCTAGCCTGCAGATTAAGTTGGAGATGGTGAAGCACCAGGCTTACAGGCTGAAGCTAGAGGAGAAAGATAAATGTAAGCCCCTCTCTCTCTCTCTCTGTGTCTCAGCTCTACCTTCTCTTTGTGTGTACAGCAAATGTACGTGTGCATCTATGCAGTGTGCAGTGTGGACGTCTCTCCTGAAACCTCTCTTACTGCTGTAGGTGTAATGTAAAGGTTTCTCATGGCTTTAACCCCTTTCATGCCTTTCTTTACCTTTATTTCCAAGTCAGAACAGTAGCTCTGGTTGAAAAAAAAAAAAGAATAATAATAATAATAATAAAAATAAATAAATAAGTAAATAAATACATACATAAATAAATAAATAAATAAATAAATAAATATTATTTATTTATTTATTTTACTTTTTTCAACCAGAGCTACTGTTATGACTATTATTTCCCCATTTTAAAATAAAATAACATTTTTAAATAATAGTAAAGTCATATTATTATTATTATTAT
>NW_015636081.1:110436-116649 GCF_001515625.1 Sinocyclocheilus rhinocerous
ATATTATTATTATTATTCATGAAAGTGTTCATTAAATGTTGTTTTTGGCAAAAAAACAAAACAAAAAACAAACTGTCATTACATAACCTCAGAGAAGAAATAGATTTTAAAAAGTATAATATGACCCCTTTTAGCATTAATATAATTTTTTTTAACATTTTAGTTATATTTGGTGATTTTGATGTTGCTTTGGTGTAAATAGTTTTGTTCTGCCAATTGCTGTAGTGGTGTTTAATATTTACTACATTCTCAACTAGCTTGAAAAATTAATTTACTCACATTATTTGAGGTGCAGATTTGCAGTGTATAATTTGCTATAAAAACTTACTTAATAAGAAAACGAGACATCCTGTAATTCTAAAATGGTCCATTCAGGAGTTGACACAGGCCACCTGCGGGAGAAAGAGCAGATGTGAAAAGAAGAGGAAGAACCACAAAGGAACATGTTCATCACATACATTCAAGAGTAGCACACTTTACAGACAGGCAATGCCCAGCAAACATTTGTTGTGGCAAGTGGACAAAAAACGTATATGCTTTTAAAAAGATCCTCTTCATTATTATCACTGAATTGTGTTCCATTTAAGACATCCATAAGATGTTATGATACTGCATTCTAATACTTTCGTGGTAAACAGAATGTGAACAATTTTTTTAATGAAGTTTTTAATTTTGTTCAGAGTTACTTGTACAATAATATATTCCTCATATCCCCGTTTGTCTTTCTGAAATAAATACTGTGGCTCTTTCAAAACATTGCTCTCATTGTTTGCAGCCCATCTTGTTTATTTCCAGCTCAAATAATAATTTGAGCTTTGGATGCACTGTAAAAAATTACTGTGAATTTAACGGTAAAAGACTGTAAAAATGCTACAGTAAAAACCTGTTAAATGGTTAACGGTAAATTCCTCTACTATATACGGTGAAAAACTGTATTGGACATTACATGTATTGGACATTAATTTTACGGTAGTATACCGTTTTTGGAAGTGAAAAAGACCGTATAATTTACAGGGAATAACCGTAAATTGACATTCCCAGAATTCCCTGCATTACATTTCAAATTTGATGTTTTTTTGTTGAAATAACTAACCTATTTGTCTGAAAATGAAGCCTTTTTTTTTTTTTTTTGAGAAATGTTTGTCTGAACATTACATTTGCAATCCCAGTTGGTGATGCTCACGACATAGAAATGACACACTTCACCTTTAAGGATGTTTAAAGTTTAAATGTTTATTGATATCTACTGTAGCGTAAAACATTGATTGTGTCGGTTTTACAGTTTCTTGCATTTCTCTTTTTATGTATCCATTTCTAGTGTACATCGTTCAGTCGGATACTGTATGTTGTAAGTAAATTGGGTCACAGCTGATGAAGAGAACACGGTCATCTCCAAAGCATCACACCAGCTCCTTACTGCTGTTTGATTAACTAGACCAAGGGCCAGCTCACTTCAACCTAAATAAACTAGAAAAACAGATAATTTCGAAATCTAATTTTTGATATCATTGTTTTGCCCAGATGATGTGTATCTACAGCAGTAATTGTGATGTGAGCTGTATGTGTATTGCTTGAAAAAACATGTACAATTCTGCTCCACGTGCTTTTAAAAACACCTGCTTTCATCACACAAAATACATCAGAGAGAGAGAGAGAGAGAGGAAAAAGAAAGAAGGATATAGAGGAGGAAAAAAAGGACCTAAAAAATCAATAGCTATGTACATTAATCACACAGCTGCCACTGAGAGTTATGGGAGCATAAGCTGAAGGATGCATTTGTGCATTTGCAGCATGAGTGCTGGTGAACGTTTAGGGAATACAAAGAGAGAGAGAGAGAGGTATCGGTTTTCTGATGTCTTCTTTAAGGGTGCGGTGTACCTAAAGAAATGGTCAGGGGGTTGGTTTTTGTCATTGCACATACACACTGAAGAAAAACTAAATAAATGAAACGACTGTTATTTCTTTAAAGTGCTTTTTTTATTGGTCTGGTCAAAAATCATCGGTTCCCGAAACGAGTTTATTCAATTTATTATTATTTTTTATTTTTCAGTATTTTCATATGAATGACACCAGAATTTGTCTTTTTTTCTTATATAACAGAAAAGATGATGCATGTTTTAAAAAGACATTACAATAAACATTAAGGTCTTTGGAAGAAAATATCCTTGTCTTTATTTATAGTAAGTAAACTGTTTTTAACTAAATGTTTTTGGTTTTATATCTTAAAAATGTAAAAAATTTAATCTAATTTAGTTTATTGAATGAAATTAAGTTGCAAAAAACTAAAAACAATTACTTAATCATAGTATTTGTGGTCTAAACAACAGAAGCTTCTCTTCTAAAAATGATTTCTTTGCAACCAATTAATTTAATTATTTAAAATGTGCCATCTAGATTAAATTACAGTATTTAAAACTAATCAGGTACTTGAAAATGATTTTTGAAGTTGACATAACTGAAACTGTAGTTCCCAGCATGCTTTGCATTGGGACACCAAGGCTGCCTTTATTTAATCAGAACAAAAACAGCAATATTGTGAAATATTTTTACAATATAAAATAACTGTTTTCTATTTAAATAGATTTTATAATGTTATTTATTCCTGTGATGCAAAGCTGAATTTTCAGCAGCCCTTTTTAATTTGTACGCAGCATTTTTAATTAGTTTTCAACATTAATAATAATTTTTTTTTTGTGATTAATATTAAATAAAAATGTAAGGTTTTTACCAAACCATAAATATCATTTGAGTAAAACTAATACAAATTTGCCTCTGACACATTAGAGAATTTTTGAATTGGTCTAAACTATAATTTTAGACCAATATCAAAAATAATATTTTAATATAATACTAAAATATTTTCAACTCATCACATTACTGAAATAAATAAGCCATTCTTAGGTTGTTTCCCTGAAAAGTGTATGTGAAAATGCACACTATATGTAGAAATACCTATGAATGTGAAGGCCATAACCCTGGATTAATCCCTCTTACATCACTGTTTACTTATAAATAACAGCAATATGGTGGCGATTAGGCTGTTTAGCATGAATATGATTACTGAACGGTCTGCTCAGGCCACTGGGGACTAAGCGAGACTTAATCTTTAATAAGCGCTGATGGCTTCGTTACCGTCTGATGCTATGCTGCCGTTTGGCTCCGCTCCCCAGAACGGGACTTTTCCCGAGTTTATGGATAACACCACACTGACGCACTGGACCACAGCCAGGGCAAAAAATGGCAGCGCTCCAAATGGCAGATTAGTAATAAGTGTGTGGCGTGAGCTAATTACGGGCTGAACAACCAATTAATTTCAGTATATAAACGCCTGTAGATTTGGCCTGGTTTTTACCCAGGTGCCCTGGAATGGGGTCTACCTCGCCCCATTGCTGGAGGAGGCTGGTGGCAGGTGTTTTGGGTCGTGGTTGAGATATTCCATATGTACAGGTGCAGAGGTACTTTTGGAGGTCTGAGTGGCGCTTCGTGTCTCATATATGAATCGAGGGTGTGCTATCATTTAGGAGTATGAAAAGGCACTCAAAACAACAAAGCATTCTCAGACAAAATATTTGTTTGTGCTGAATCTTGCTGTTGACTTGTAGATATGATCACTGTTATAGCTTATTTTTGAATCATGAGGATCAATGCCATGTCCTAATTAAAGGGGTCATATGATGTTGCTAAAAAGAACATTATTTTGTGTATTTGGTGTAATGAAGTGTGTTTATGCGGTTTAAGGTTAAAAAAACACATTCTTTTCCACATACTGTACATTATTGTTTCTCCTCTATGCCCCGCCTTTCTGAAACGCGTCGATTTTTACAAAGCTCATCGGTCTGAAAAGCGAGGTGTGCTCTGATTGGCCAGCTATCCAGTGCATTGTGATTGGCCGAATTCCTCAAGCGTGTGACGGAAATGTTACGCCCCTTACCATACTGTGATGCCGTGTACCGGCGTGATGAGACAAAACCATTAAAACCCATTATAAATGAGGCATTTGTTGCATGTCTGTGAAGGCACTGCGTCAAAAATATTTTCAAAAATATACCATAAGAATGAATGAGAAGTGCCGTAAGCTGTATCTCACCTGTCGCAAAAAGTCAGTGACTTATCTTATAAAACAACGTTTTTTTTTCAGTGTAAACTCTAAAAATACTTTAATCCAAAACTATTGTTTAGTGTACAACATGTTGAAGTTGATTCATTCAATTTGGTTCATTAAATGATAAGCTGTTTCCTCAAAAATTGTAGTAGGGGGAGCTGCGGCGCTGATCAAGCACTTCAGGATGCGCAGACGGGGGAAGAGAGCTGGCCACAATCAACTCTCTGTCCTGGATCGGGGCAAACTATCATCGCCCCGTGGACCTCCCAGACTCCACTGGACTGAGCTGGAGGGAAGGGATCCTCTGGTTTTTGGAGAGTGTCCATCCCTGATCCAGAACCAGCTTGCAGTCAGGCCCGCTGGCCTCTCCTACGTCAAGCCCGCCGGCCGCCGCTGACTCAACGCTCTTGGACATGGCGCTACCTCCAGAGTTCTCGGCTCCTATCCTCACCCCAGAATCCGCTCCAGAAACCCTCCCCAGTGGTATTGTTACGGCACGGGACGTGCCTTCTGGGAGGGGGGAGTAATGTCACATGTATGTTCCTGTTTGTTCTTATTTGGTTTGGTTCCTGTTCTCATTATTAGTAGTCACCTGTTCCTTGTTATTAGTTATCCTCCTCACCTGTCTGCCCCATGTGTTCTCCTGTTTCCCTGGATGTTATTAAAGACTGTATGTTTGAATTGGACTCTGCGTCTCCTCGTTCCTCGCTCCATGTTCCTCACAGTAGCAAACCGTGACAGGAGGATGGAAAAGCTTAAATTCAGAGACTGGAAATATTTCCATTACTTTAAGATAGTGGTGTTAGTGGTGAAAAAACATTGCTGTCAAATGTAAATTGTGCCATTTTTTACTTTTGCTTGCCCACCTACGTCACCTACGTTCTAATATACATTACATACATTACATATGATATACATATAAAACGTCTTTCTAGAAAACAAAGCATTTTTTAGGATCTTGCATGAATTGTTTTGACAACATACATCATGAAATATAATCACACCTGGGTAACATATGCATTATACTGTAGCTACAAGTAGCATCAAGTTACACATGTAAAGCACCATTGAGTGTTTGTAATAACTTCCGATTATGATCTAATGTGGATTTTGATCACATAATTAAGTAGAAGTACATTATTTGTAGCATTTTATAACTTTTCTAATCCCTACAGCTGCAACATTTCTCATGTAAACATCCTTTATTCTTCTAAAAATAACCCAAATCACAAGACAATTACATTCATATCATATGTGATCTTAATCGTATTGTGAACACATAATGTGAGTGAAGTTTCTGCAGTGAATGATCTTCTTCTGAGTCATAACAGCAATCGCAGAAGTGGAGACCAGTGTTGCCAACTTAGCCACTTTTCAGGCCCCTTCAGCTACTTTTTTTTCTTCTCAAAAAAAAAGAAAAGAAAAAAAGACTAGCATTAAATGTAGCGACTCTTCAGACATGTACTGTACTTGTAGGCAATGTACTTTGCCTATTTCATACAAGCCATATTGGATAGAAACAGTCTAAGTAAGTTCTAAGTATTATTAGGACCTTTCCTGGGAAAAGAAATGTAGAGGCTGGACCTTTGAAATGCACCTAATGAAGAAGTTTTACAGGATGTTTTTATAGTACAGTGCCACTTTTTTATGTCAAAAGATCAAGGGAAATTTGATTTCTAAATTCATGATCCCTTTAATAAAGAATCATAATTAAATTGAATCATTGTAAAAACAAATATGGCCCCACTTTATATTAAGTGGCCTTAACTACTATGTACTTACATCAAACATTAAGTACAATGTACTTATTGTGTTCATATTGTATTGCAAAACACTTTTGCTGCTATTAAGGTGGGATACGGGTAAGGTTAGGGACAGGTTTGGTGGTATGGGTAGGTTTAAGGGTGGGTTAAGGTGTAAGGAATGGGTCAACTGTGTAATTATAAATGTAATTACAGAAATTAATTACAAATGTAATTACATGCAGGTATTTTTAAAATATAAGTACAATATAAAAACATGTATGTACACAATAAGTGCATCGTACCAAATTATTAATTTAAATGTAAGTACATAGTTGTTAAGGCCACTTAATATAAAGTGGGGCCCAA
>NW_015636081.1:119582-129326 GCF_001515625.1 Sinocyclocheilus rhinocerous
TGTCTGCCCCTCGTTATCTGCCCTATTTGAGTTCTAGCCCATACTGTTCTCCCTTGTCTGGAATTGTTGATGTCAACCCTTGCTACATGTGTTCTCCTGTTTCCCTGGATGTTATTAAAGACTGTATGTTTGAATTGGACTCTGCGTCTCCTCGTTCCTCGCTCCATGTTCCTCACAGTAGCAAACCGTGACAGGAGGATGGAAAAGCTTAAATTCAGAGACTGGAAATATTTCCATTACTTTAAGTTAGTGGTGAGAAGATGACAAAAACATTGCTGTCAAATGTAAATTGTGCCATTTTTTACTTTTGCTTGCCCACCTACGTTCCTTTGATCCTAATATACATTACATACATTACATATGATATACATATAAAACGTCTTTCTAGAAAACAAAGCATTTTTTAGGATCTTGCATGAATTGTTTTGACAACATACATCATGAAATATAATCACACCTGGGTAACATATGCATTATACTGTAGCTACAAGTAGCATCAAGTTACACATGTAAAGCACCATTGAGTGTTTGTAATAACTTCCGATTATGATCTAATGTGGATTTTGATCACATAATTAAGTAGAAGTACATTATTTGTAGCATTTTATAACTTTTCTAATCCCTACAGCTGCAACATTTCTCATGTAAACATCCTTTATTCTTCTAAAAATAACCCAAATCACAAGACAATTACATTCATATCATATGTGATCTTAATCGTATTGTGAACACATAATGTGAGTGAAGTTTCTGCAGTGAATGATCTTCTTCTGAGTCATAACAGCAATCGCAGAAGTGGAGACCAGTGTTGCCAACTTAGCCACTTTTCAGGCCCCTTCAGCTACTTTTTTTTCTTCTCAAAAAAAAAGAAAAGAAAAAAAGACTAGCATTAAATGTAGCGACTCTTCAGACATGTACTGTACTTGTAGGCAATGTACTTTGCCTATTTCATACAAGCCATATTGGATAGAAACAGTCTAAGTAAGTTCTAAGTATTATTAGGACCTTTCCTGGGAAAAGAAATGTAGAGGCTGGACCTTTGAAATGCACCTAATGAAGAAGTTTTACAGGATGTTTTTATAGTACAGTGCCACTTTTTTATGTCAAAAGATCAAGGGAAATTTGATTTCTAAATTCATGATCCCTTTAATAAAGAATCATAATTAAATTGAATCATTGTAAAAACAAATATGGCCCCACTTTATATTAAGTGGCCTTAACTACTATGTACTTACATCAAACATTACAAATATTTACAACTTTACACCCCATGTAATATACTGAAACAAAATGCAGTTGAAATCTCTCCTTCTGTATATTGAATTCTCTGTATAGATAAGGATAATCGTTCCCTGCCCAACTGCTCTCTGTGTGGGGTACCTCAGCCATAACTCTCAGCTGTCTTGTTTGACCGTCCATCCTCTTCCATGTTTACCCTGTTAACCATCACTCTTGATTCGTTTAGTTCTTGAAGATCCCTCCTAACCAACCAACATGTTAAGCATAGTTCAGAATGGAATAATAGCTTATTACACACTGAATGCTGCCAAATATAAAACAACATAACACAAAGTCACTGTAAAATGACAAATTACTTTGCCCATGCCACAAAAAAAAAATATTTTGGGGGAAAAAAAATGTTTGAGTAAATTGATTGAGTGATGCATTTGAATTGTTTTTGCCATGAATATAGCCATATATTCCTTATCACATGCTACGAGTGTGATATCGCGTTATACACATTTCAACGGCACAAGTTTGCAAATAAAGAAAAACCAACCACAAACTGTCTCAAAAAACACTTTTTGTGTTCAGAATTACTTCTTTCTGCCACAGATTCAAACCTCAAATTAACAGCTGAGCCCAAGCCTCGAAAGCCTTCGAAAACGTTACTTTAGAACTAGTAACGAAAGAATGTTGAGTTGCTTCATTGAAAGCTTATTGTATTATGTAGAATAGAATTAATATTATGAGAGAGAGATGGACTGAGCGAGTGATTACCTGCATCTGATACAGCATTTATTCTTCAGCTCAATCTCATATTTGTTGTATAAACATAATATCAAACCTGTAGTCATGTGATACTTGTAACTGTGTGATATCGAATGTTTCTAAAGCAGGTAAATACAATATTTGTTTTCTGTTAAAATGACGGAAATCACTTTGAAATATTATCACTCATTGTTTTTAAAGCCACACTGATGGCATGTCTAGACGTAGATGGTAATTTACTATATATGTACTGTTTCTTCTATGCATTTAAATACGCCAGTGTAAAACTATTTGAAGGGTAACTAACTTTACATTTCTAAAATAAAAGGTCATGCTACTGTAAATGGCTATCCATAACATATACAGAGGAGACCAGGGAGTATCACATAGTGAGTATCACACCATCACCATCATATTAATGAACATGTTTGATTAAGTCAATATATGTTACGTAATATAGACTTATGTTACTACAGTTATATTTAACATGTGCGTGATATTGTTGTAGAAATCCAAGCGTTTGAGGTTATTCGTGGTAAGCTGAAAGTCATTTGTTAATGCTTTTACACTTTTACATTTCCTTTTAATGATTGATGGTTGAACGGTGAGTAGAATAATCTCACCTCATTGTAGCCAGTTTTTTTAAATGTTTATTCATAGAGCGAACCTTTCGCTGATTGTTTACAGTATGGAAGTTACTCTCATAATTCGTGCAAAGCATCATGGATTACTTTTGTTGGTATAATGTAATCAGTCTAATGTTGATTCAGTCATATTACACGATATTTCTGAATAATACAGTTATTTTAGATATTTAAAAAATAGTACGATGTAATGCATTGACATATAGTGTTTCTATTAGTGCAAACTGTCAGTTTGTAAAAATTGCTTTTACACAGTGACAAGAATCTTCAAAACTCATTTGAATCTGTCATGACGTTTGTTGTGGGGATATCATAAGGTTGCAGGATGACCTTTGACTCTCGATGACGTACACTGCAATCTTAATGTAGCGTGAGCCAGCCATTCACAACGGTTTCTGCAAGCAGCATTTGCTTATCACATGAGTTCAGCTGTGCTTTTGTGTGTGTGTGTGTGTGTGTGTGTTTTATGTAAGAAAAAGAGAGGAGCAAGTCACTCTGTTTCATTTTGTGAAATGCAGGCCTATAACATACTGCATCACTCTCTTACTTGTTCCATGCAGCTGCTTGCTTGGAATTTGATATGTGTCTGTTGTATTTAAAATGATCAATTTTGGTATTCTGAATACATGAGGGTGAAGGGTACTGCTGGTTGTGCTGAAATTGAAAAACAGAGAGAGAGAGAGAGAGAGAGAAAATTTGGAATCGATTTTCCTGTTACTTTCTGCTGTACTTGTGTTGCCATGGCAACATGGTCAGGTTTCTCCATCCTCCCAGGGCAAATGTAATTGTTGTCTGTTTCTCAAAGCTAGAGTCAACATTCAGCATCTCATGGCGGCTCAACACATCACAATCACACATGTTCTCTGAAATACAATTTATATGGTGTATCCACAATTAATGGTGTTTTTTAATATAATAATAATAATAATAATAATCATGTTTGATTTTAATTTATTTAAAGGTATTTGGCTGATCCTTGAAGTTTTAATTTCCTTTTTTCCTTATTCAATTTCTTTTAGCATTGAAACATTGTTTCTGGTAAGAAATTGTATTGTTACACTGAAAAAAAGCTTAATTGTTATAACTTTGTTATTATATAATAATATAGTTAATATATTATTATAACATCTTTATTTCCATCTATTTGAAGTAGTCAGTTTAGTGGTGACAGTTGACGAGATGTTTTCACTTAATATCTGTTATGTCTAAATAGACCTATGTCGCTATTGCTTTTAATAGTTTGAAGCAAGTATTGTTATTTAAGATTTTTTAAGGGCTAGTGATACTTCAAGATAAACCATACTTTATTTTAAAAATGGATTTGATTATTTTTAGATTTAATTTTTTTAATTTAAATTATTTTAGGAATTATTTTAGAAATGTAACTGTTACACTGTCAAATAAATTATTTCTGCATCGTGTTAAACTGCTATGCTATACCAGTGTTATAACAACATATTTGTTTCTATTCATTTAGAGTGGTGGGATAATACTAATATGCAGTTAATTTATGATTGTTTTAGCCATGCTTTACTTAAAACTTGGAGGACGGTTGAAAATGGTTGAAAAGTTGAAGAAGATTGAATATTTTTGCAGGGTACCAGAAATTCGAGCCAAAAAACAACAGCTTGTCCTGATAAACAAAGTCTTGATCAAAACGTCTTTATAAATGGGAAATGAGGTGCAGATGGGACTAGCCCGTTTTCCTTCAGGAGTAATTAGCAGGTTGACTGGTTTGGGAGTAAACTACCCCAGCATCTGAATCAAACAGGCCTCTGGCTAATATGTGTGTCTCATATGGAATTGTGCCATGGCGGCGCTGCCTCTGCACCCTCCTTTTTAACTGCTAATTAATACTTATTCCTCAGGGACGTAAAAACATTCACATGGGTGTTACAGATGGCTGTTGATTCGATACAAGTTGTTTTTAGCTAAAGAATTCCCAGAAGGACTAGTTCTGGAAAGCCTGGTTACATTTGGCTTTACCGCAACTTTTTTTTTTCTTTTTTTTTTGTGTTATTATTATTATTATTATTTTATTTTATTATTTTTGTGTGGGGGAAGGGTAACTGCTGGAATTTCTGGTGTTATACTGTAAATGTGATGTATTGAATTAGACTGTTAGTATGTTTTTCACTTTTTACAAAACCATCGTGAAGTAATAGTGTCAGACCGTTACGCCAAATGATTTTATTTGCATGCCACTCAAAGGTACTTCAAAGAATACCATGATTTTAACATAGTGCATGTCCATGTGGCCTGTGGATTGCAACACTAATAAAAAAACATGGACATTTTATACAACATTTTATTATGTTTCCTGTATCTGTTATGCTTTCTGGACTTTTAGTTTGTATTTACTTCCTAGTTCTTGTGTTTAAACCCTTTTCCTTTGTTTCCATTTCAAATCTTTTCTGTGGTTACCTATTAGTTAATTAATATGTTCCTAGTTTAGTTACTCATTGTTTCTTGTATATCTGGCCCTCATTGTGTTTAGCTTTTTGTCTTGTCTTGTGTCGTTATTCTGTCTCCTGTGGTTTTGGTTGTTACATGGATTGCCTTTTTTGTTGTTGTTGTTGTTGTTGTTTTTTTCTCAGACAGTATGTTTGTGTGTGTGTGTGTTAGTCACTTTTGTGGTAAATGTTGGCTTAAACAGTGTTATTGTGCAAAGGGTTTCGTAAAATTATATTGGAAAGTGTTACATCCTTTGCCATCCATGATATGTCTAGATTTATTGAACATGTAGACTAAAAGATTTGTTATATCGAAATAAACAAGGATATCTGCTCAACCAGATGATACCAGTTCTGCCATTTAACATCCATTAGCATTATCACAAATCAAATTAGAGTCCAGATGTAAAGTTATACTTTATTGTCTAAGAATTGTTAAGCAAATCCTCTTTTTTTCCACAATTGCAACTTCTTCTGTGACCTCAGGTCACTGAGGTCTGCCACTGATGGTGATGGTGTGATACTCACTATGTGTTACACTCCCTGGTCTCCTCTGTATATGTTATGGATAGCCATTTACAGTAGCATGACCTTTTATTTTAGAAATGTAAAGTTAGTTACCCTTCAAATATTTTTACACTGGTGTATTTAAATGCATAGAAGAAACAGTACATATATAGTAAATTACCATCTACGTCTAGACATGCCATCAGTGTGGCTTTAAAAAAACTCCCAGTGTTCTCTTCATAGCTCTGTGCTGATAGCTGTTAGGGCTAATTCCTGATAATTGCCGGGTTATTAGGTCAAATCCATTCCGCAAGAGTCTGCCTGCACAGTAAATGTCACTTTCAAATGCCTTTTCTGAATCTCTGTTTTCACAATGATGTAGTCAGCCTGTAACACTTGATTTAAAAAATAAAAGTATTGTATTAACTGTTTATTGACTGAAACATATGAATGCACTGACAACATGTAAATATCGTTTAAATATAAACAGCATTAGCGACAAACTTTTACACTTCCTATAGTGTATTGAATTTGGTCACCTGCGACAATACCCTTGAAAACATTCCTGAAATTCCAGTTCCAACTAGTCGGCTGAGGATTTGTAAAGGTTTGCACATCTCTAAAGGTGTTACGTCGTGGATGCTGTCAAGATAACAATGCTTTTAAGTGTTTATCTAAACATACCCATGAACACAAATGCGATTACCCTGGTGGTCTTTGTCTGATGATTACTGTATGTTATTCCCTCCATGACAAATACTAGCTGTTAGAGCCACTGAAACAGTTTACCTTATTTTTCATTACTACCGCAATCACTTTACCCAAGACACCCCCAACATCTGTACACTTTTATAAAGTACTCTATTAAAACATGCAAAAGTGAATTTACAAAAAAACAAAAGTATTTTGTAAATGGTTTTGCGGACAGATGGAGAGCGGCGTAACTAGCGATTCTTCTGAAGTGGGTGAAATCTATTTGCGTGTTGAAGCTGCTTGCATAATCCTTTAGTTCCAGTTGGCAGCTGTGAGCAAAGATATGGCACTGCGTGAATTTGCATGAATATCATTGAGAGGACAAAGAAATGAGCGCGATAAGCGTGCACGTGCAGACTCCTTTGCATAATCCCACCTAATCCATAATCTGAGCTCTTAGAAAATATCACCGAAATATAAGTGAGTAGAAAACCCATTAATAAGTGCATACAACTAAAATAACAAGAGATCACATAACTTTTTGTAGAAGTGGACAATTCATTATCGATACTATTATCATTCATTCACAACGTTCTTTGAGCAATTAAAGGAGAGATCAGAGGAAAACAGGTATGACACCTGCATGTTTAGAAGAAACTTCTATTGCATTAAAGCTCTTTACAGCTTAGATGTTGATACTAAAATTACTCAGGAGAAATAAAAATCGACAAAAACAATATGACTTTTGATATACATTAGAAGCATGTCAATGATGTGGATGGCATAGATCAGATTTGTTTAGCAATCTTTGAGTTTATATTAAAAACCCTGACTTTATATTGCAGACTTTGGAAATCTGACCACCGTTTGAGTTGTTGACGTCTCTTGTTAAACTCTAGACAAGACACAGATCTTGCAGAATACAGAAAATTACCATATTTACAGCAGGAACCAAAATGTCATGGAGACTAAGACGTAAGCCAAAATTGTAGATCAATATAATATTTAGTTAATATAATATAGTCAAAATTTCATTTTAGTAAATTTCCTAAACCTTCAAAGACCTCAGCATTTTTTTTTTATATAAAGTTTTTTATATTTACCACCATACTTGATCAATATATATATTTTTAGACGCAAGCCAAAACTGTAGATCTATATAAGTTTATAAGTAAACATACAATAAAGCTATAAAGACAACTTCAAAGGCCTTAGCGTTTTTTGTGATGTAAAAAAAAAAAGAAACAATAAATTAATAAAACCAAAATAATTTTTGTTGTCAGTAAAGCTAGTCAGTATGTCTTCTGCACATCAACACTCTGATGACAAGCAAAAATACAGTTCAAACTAAATAGTTTATTTTTTTAGGTAAGGAGTGTTATTTGCTTTTAGCCATACTGAACAAAACAGGCTTAAACTGGAAACCACGATTTTAAATTAGACCAATTTAAATATGTACTTCAAATAAATGATGCTGTCGTTTCACTATTTTCAGTATATATAACCACCCTGGTAACACCTTAGCAACCTCCCAGAACACTTGCCAAAGCTCTAGCAACATACTAAAACCACTCAGTACACCTTAGCAACGCCATTGCAACACCCTGGCAACCGTCCTTGAGTTTTGCGCAGGCTTTTTCTTCAGAAAATGTAATTTAGTTGAGGGAAGTCAATATGTGTGTGTGGATGTATGGGCATGCGTCTTTACAGAAAAGTCTGAAAAGCAGAAGAATGCAAAGTCTACACATGCACTCTATTTAATCTCATTGCTCAGAGAAACATTTGTGATATTAAAACAAATCTCATTTGTGGTTTTCTGGTGACGTTACGTTGAAAAGTAAAACATCAAATTATTTGAATGCATCAGTGACATGTTGAGAGAAGGGGTTTGCGTTTGAGGATGTGATTGGCTGCCACAAAAATGGTCAGCGAAGCCCCGCTGCCAATTGAATGAAAGCAGTAAATCATTCTTTACAGACAGGAAGGGTGCTTATTTCTCTTTTCCTCCATTTCAGCTTGCTTTACATGCTCAGAATAGATTCAGTTCATTATACCATATAGTTTATCTCTATACTTTTAGCTGATCTCTTTCTTAGTGTACTCCATCAGCCAGTACAATATTAACATTTCATTCCAAAATGATGGAAGAATAATGTTTCAAAACATCTTAAATGAAGGAAGAAGACAATTCTGTTTGAAATATTTATGTGTGTGTAGGCAAGAAAATGGCCCAAATGTGAGACACGAGCAGAAAGGGGGGAAATGGCAGGAAAACATGACGTGTGGGGAGAGAGAGAGATAGAGGGATGAGGAGATGTGTCTTGTAAGCGGCTCACTCCAGGGCTGTGGCGCATAATCAATGAAGAGAAGTGCGCGTTGTAACCTCTGTGTTCGAGCGGTCTCGCTGAAGCCCATCCTATTTTTATAGGGAGGGCAGGTCTGTTGCTATGCTCCAGCTGAGCAGGACTACCACAGAGAACAGGCCACTCGCCACCAGCACCACTGCGTCTCTCCCAGCATCTTCAGTGCTGTTTCCAACATTTGTACAGAGAATCATTGTTTATGTAGTTGCTTGACATGTTAGTCAAATATATGCATACATATACATATATGTACAGTATATATATATAAATATATTCATGACGTCATGAAGGGCAGAATTCCTTGTATGGGCACAGAGATTGTCCTACTCCAAATTCAGGAATTGCTTGAGTCAGTGTTGCTGTGTCAGGCTGGTCAGGATGCAGTCAAATGTTTCAATATTTGCACATCTGCATAATGTCCACTGACTGCTGACTGCGTTGGCCCACCCTCAAAGTACAGTGATTTGGTCCATTGTATGGACTTCCAATACTGACACCATAGTTGCCATAGACATAATACTTTTTAACTTTTGCTCATGAAACCTCGGGAGCTGGAACCCAATTTTGGTAAGGGGCGTTACATTTCTGACACACGTTTTAAAGGGGTCATATGATGCGATTTAAATTTTTGTGTTACAAGTGTTACAAGCTCTTGGTGCATAAAGAAGATCTGTAAAGTTGCAAAAACTAAAGTCTCAAATCCAAAGAGATATTCTTTATAAAAGTTAAGAGTCAACCATGCCTACCTAAAACGGCTCGTTCTAACACACCCCCACATATCTACGTCACGATGTGGGAAGATTTGCATAACACCGCCCAAATGTTCACACAAAGATGCTGCTGCCGGCCGCCATGTCGTGAAGACGCTGTGTGTTTTATTGTGAAAGCGAAACTACTTTGTTTGGACTTCCAAAAGAGGACGATATCCGCTTCGTCATGCCTGGAGCTGATCCATGCCGGTGGCTGAGGAAATACATCAACTTCGCGCTGTGGATCGCCGGACCGTCTTTCACCGTGGACGAAGCGGAGTACAGCCCGGGGTCGTCACATGTGGTTGCCGCAAGCCCGCCGGACGCTCCTTCGTCGAATCCC
>NW_015636081.1:130400-160047 GCF_001515625.1 Sinocyclocheilus rhinocerous
CTCTTGAGGTATTCGGCCAATCACAACGCACTAGATCGCTGGCCAATCAGAGCACACCTTGCTTTTTCAGACCGATGAGCTTTGTAAAAATTGACGCGTTTCTGAAAGGCGGGGCATAGAGCAGAAACAATAATGTACAGTATGTGGAAAATAATGTGTTTTTTTAACCTTAAACCGCATAAACACATTTCATTACACCAAATACACAAAATAATGTTCTTTTTAGCAGCATCATATGTCCCCTTTAAGAGTTTGTCCCACAACAGACTGGGCTAGCTGACCAATCAGAGCAGACTGGCCTTTTCGGAAAGGTGGGCTTTAAAGAGGTAGAAACTAAAACAGAACGTTCCAGGCAGAAAGGTGTCTCAGCAATGTACAGTGTAAGAAGAATAATATATATATGTATTTTTTTTTTTAAGTTTAAATCGTATATTCTAGCAGACCCCAAAAATAAAATGTATGAACTTGTAAATGAGCATAATATGCGCACGTTACCATTGATTACATTATATCGTCCAGATCCCATTAAGTTATTTCAGTTAATGTGGATGTGTTGGAATAATTATTTTGTGATCCATAAATAGCTCATCTTAGCAGTCATTACAAAGGTTTTAGCAATTTAGTCATCTCTCTGTGTGGATCTTGCGTGCAATTTTGCCGTGGCGTTGTCACTCAGTCCCGGGGAAGGCGTTTGTCACGTCTGATTAGAGTTAACCCCTCAGACAGCGGCGTGTGCATGTGTCACGGCTTCTCTGTCCTCCCCTGCTCGTCTCCTCCGTTTTCTTCCCCACCCCTCCTTCTCCTCTGGTTATTTTCAGACAGCGCGGCAGAAGAATATTTCCCCCTTCAAGGTCTCCCGCCCACTCCCGTGGGTGCCGTTTCCCTGGAAACCATGTCAGAGTTGACTCGGGGACCGCAGATGGATTGCCCTTTATCAGGTTACACAATTGGCCCATTAAAGAGAGGCAGCCTGCCGTTCTAATGACAGGACCAGCCAACCCCCCCATATACCCCATCCCTAATGGGTATAGCTGCACATCCAAGTCTGGACACAGGGCTGGACCACGTCACAGCTTATAAGGTTGTTTATGTGCGGATTACACCTCTCTGGGGATAGAATTGTATGCCAAACCTGACCTGGCTGATAGAATCCGAATGGAAACTTTGAATTGAAACAGCATTATTGGATTCTATGATTAGCCCACCCATCCCGACATGTGATGCAATAAATCCTACCATATAAATCCTAGTTTTTGTTTTAACCAACTGACTGCATCATAGACCTTTAACAGCTAATCCTTTTTACTTGTCGACTAGTCATTCGGCGGGTGCATTTCCTGTCCAACAACGTAACACGCTGCTTAACTACCATAGTGCCAAGCATCATTGGAGAAATTAAAAATCTAGTGATGAATGTCTCCCAAGACCATAGCAACTGCATTGGATCAACAATATAGAACTGTCATTAATGATGTTGTCATGCAGGTGGTGGAGTAATACATTTTAGGTAATCAGTTTGCGAATGTTTGCTGGAACAATGGCTTTGGGAATCACCAAATCCTTGAATTGCATTGATAATGACGGAACTTGCCACCATAGTTGGCTAACAATACTTTTGGGAAAAGTAGAAAGGTACCCCAGAAAAGTACTTTATTAGTTGACGGGACAAAGTTTTACTTTTAGGTAAATACAGCTTTGGCGGAATATATTTCAACTAGTCGATGCAAACCGATTTTGTCGACTAACAGCCAAATTAACTAGTGCAACTAGTCTGTGCAAGCCCTAGTGCAGCAAGTATAACAAAATGTTTCTGATCCCTTTGTCTCTCTTTCTGGGACAATGTCGTTGGTTTAAAAACCTGCTCCCCATAACTTTATTTTAAACAATTTAATTCTTATTCGCTGTGATTATGTCACAAAGCAAAGCAATTTTTTTTTTTTGAACAGACAAATTATTTGTCAATGGCAACTTGTTGTGTCACACCTGGTTAAGACACAATGATAGCTCAAGGAAATGTTTGTTTTACGTACGTTCAGGCATGTCAGGGAGAATGTTGAGCTGCCCAATAGCAGGACCTTTAAAGTCATTACCGCATGTGTAACCGGATCTACTTCGCCTCGCTCCGAGCGAGATTCGAACCGCGGTCTCCGGCGTGGGAGGCGGGCGCTCTAACAAGGAGGTTCTTACTAGCCTACGACAGTTACACATGCCTCATCTAAAGATCAGTCTCTGGTGTGACACTAATCCTGATAACACACGGAGACCGCGAGAATTAGTACAACAGAAAGAAAATGTATTGCTGTGATGGATTTAATCTGTCTTAGGCATTGTCCACGCTCCTAGTAACATAGACAACATTTCTTCAAGATACCTGTACGATATTTGTGACAATATATTGACTGTTTTTCAACCACACTCAACATCTGAAGACCTGAAATGTTCTGTAAAAATGTTATTAGTTGAGTGTAGGACTGAGATTTCAGGTCTAGATGCTCTTTATTCGTGGAGATGGGATGATGGGGTTGGCCATAACCTAATTCTTGGTGCTCTGTTGTCTGACCTAGTGATCTAGTGGCTTGATATACTTACCGGGCAAAGCTTTCTCACATTAATCAAGATCAAAGAGCTGTCACACCAGCTCCTTGTGTTTAAAGACGTCCAAATCCATTTGCTTTCACAGTTGGGTTCTTCAACAACAACAACAACATATGAGATGAAGTTGCTCTGGTACTTACTGGGGTAAATAGTTATATTTATAGTAATTCATTACATTCATAGACGAACATGTCAGGTGTGATATTGTTCCTGTTTAAAAACTGAATGTATGTGGATACCATTTTTGAATTCCACAGTATAGAGGCAATTGGAGCTTGACTTTCCCAAGAGGGGTATACTCTAAATCATTACTAAATCAGTTTAATTTAATAAGGCCAACTTTTAGCTTTGTTGGACTATCTCTTTGGAAGGGGTTGGAAGAGTGTTTTGGAAGTCCACAGCATTTGCAGGCCATTTTACCTCTGCGATATGTTGCATTTGTGAGTGAAACCAAACATTCAATGAAAAATTAGGACGGGACATAATTTTAAGAATATGTAAGATTGTGAAAAGTGTTTGACATCAGAATGGAAACTTTGGGCCCCCTAATTTGAAGGAGCTATTTCAGTGGAAATTTGATGATGAAGGTCAAGTTCACCCCTGAGATCCGTTACTGCAAAAAAAAAAAAGTAAAAAGTAAAATTTTTAATGTTTTCTTAAAGAAGTGTCTTATGCTCATTAAGGCTACATTTTGATTTATTTTGATCAAATATTCGATCAAATATCAGTTGTGCTTTTTTTGTGCCCAATTAGGCTATGAATGTGTATTAATAAGGTAAATATGGCCAAGTTTCATTTCATGTTGACTTTAAGCTTTAAGATCCTGTGTCCACAGCCTTAGTTGGCTGTGACTGTAAAAGAAAAAAAAAATGTACATTTATACAAGTCATTTAATTAAGACTTTGTTTTGCATTGTCAGATGTTCCAAAGCAGTTAAAAAACCTCATCAGTGTATAACAAGCTTAGTTTATGTAATCATTCAGGCTTCTTTTGGCATTAAAATATCTTTTGCAGCCTGATTTGCATCAATAAACAGCAGCGAGTGTGGCTTTTTAATGCCTAATTGGGATCTAATAAGTGGTCGTATTATTGCGAGTGCCGGGGTTCAACCCTATTAGTTGCTTGGCTGCCCATAACATTTGCTTCCTCCCTCAGTACTTCAGTGTTGCGGGCATGATTGTGAATGAGATTTCTCTCTCTCTCTTTATCGTTTTATTTTTGAAGTGCTAAAAATAGACCCCCCATTAGCCACATCGCCTGTTACAATGTGTCAGCAATCAGTATGGAAAGCACGCTGTGCAGAAATTACAATGGTCGCTTTTTTCATCTCCCTCCCTCTTTCTCTCTCTCTCACTCCTTTTCTCTTTAGCACCCCACCCCCTCCTACCCCTACACACACACACACACACTCCCACCAGAGCTCTCAAAACCTCTTCCCTGGAGAAACAATCGGGCCTGATTCATGGGTGAGGTGGGGAGAAGCTTTTATCTTTGAATTGCATCTGAACTCAATGTTCATCTGTGATGTTTCAGGCTGGTGCAAATAGGGCTGAAGACTGTAAGATGATGCTAATTTCCCATCAGTGCCATTGCGCTGGTAATTTCTCCACACTGTGCAGTACTTTAGTTTAGAATGTCTGTTAGAATGAATATCTCTTGAGCCAATGTGCTGTTACAAGACAGTCTTATTTTAATAAACCTGTTAATAATAATAGTCAATAATTAACAACTGAAGTATATTGCAATTAAGTTGTACTTTGAAAGTTGATGATTGCTAGCTGTTGAAAGCTGTTTCTAGTGTGCTATTTTGGTGATTGATTTAGATTATTAAGATTATTTAACATATTTAGACATATGTAAAACATGTTTCTTAGAATTTCTATCAGCTGCTTTCTTATTGTCAGTGAAAGACGCTGTCAAAAGGTTTAATAGCATATTGATACCCAACTGGTCCTGTCCATGGTGCTGATCCAGGAGGCAGCGTCTGTGACTTTTAGTCCATCTATACATGGGGAAACATGAATTTAACCATTTTATTTCCAGTTCCCATTCCTTTTAAAAATTTCTGTTCTTTTTTTATCAACATTTTCATCAACAGTTATTTTAGTAATTTTACAGGATACATATTTTCAATGCCAAATGATTAAATGATTTCAATGATATATTTAGATATTTAAAACAGTTCTTGGAAAAGGTTGCTTACTCGTGTGTTTATTCATTTTAGAGGTGACATAATTGGTCTATATATTAAACAATCAACAAACAAACAAATAATGTGTTAACATTTAATTCATCAATATTTATAGAATACTGCAGACAAAACACATAACACGTAACTGCATATTGTCATAAGAACGGCCAGTAAGTAAGTACACTGAATCGACTCTACTGTTAGTGTTGAATGTTGTTTTTGCATGCAGCCCCTGAGGACAAGTCAAAACAAAGACGTTCCCTTGACCAACAGTCAATTGGTTGCAAAGGAATTTTTCATTACTTCCTTACACTGGCAAATCTGTCAAGTGAGGTTTTGCGGGGCTGTAATAGAAACCTAACGTACTGGCTGTTTAAAAAAGGGACAAGGCCTTCAATATGTCCCACCCCAACACAGGAAAGAAAAGTACGCTTATCAAACAATTTCATGAAGTCTTTAAGTGGTTTTCCTTGAGAAATAATACCTCAACAGGATGGTTTTAATTGGTCTGGGATTTGAGAAAGACTCCTAGGGAATATTTAAAATTTTGCATTTTACTCAAAGTGATAAGCAGTTAAGCAGTAACAATTATGCTAGTCTTCTCAACTTCTAGAGATGTCTTGGATTAGAATCAGTTTACAGATGTCAGATTTTGATGTCAGAAAGTAGAGAAGATGAGTGATTACAATCATGGGAGATCTTCACTAAGCCTGAGTCTGTTTATTGAGCTCTTACTCAGGGACTCAGGGGGCAACAGAGGTCCTGTGGGAAGATGTCAATTAACAGCAGAAAGAAGAAGCCCATTTGGATGGGCTTTTCATCCTTCAATTGTAATTTAATAAAAAATGGGAGCAGTTACCCTGAGGCAACTGTTGACATTGCAATCTGAGCTGTGGCACTGCTAAGCTATTGCCGTTTTTTCTAATGTATTTATACATCATTGCTGAACAGAGGAATCTGTTACTAATTCATCTACATAAAGGAGTACTGTAGAGCCCGGGGGCACGAACAAATGAGAGCAGTTAGCGTCGCGCACCCTCCTCTCGACGGTTCCCCACCCCTCTTTCTCGTGTATACCCACAGCTGACTGCTCTGTTAACTTGTCACTTGTCATCGCCAAAATGGAAGGAACCATATGCCACACTGTTTGTTGGAACAACCACCCCCAACCTCCCTGCACGCTGCTGGCACTTCTCTGCTATCAAACAACAGAGTGTCGCTACAAAGGGAGAGATCCCTTGCGCAAAGTGACTTCAATCGAGGATGAAAGCGGAGCCTGCTTCTCCCTGCCATCTGATTCCCCGATTTGCCATCGATGATCAGAGAAAGTCTCCATGCTCATTTTTATCTCTTGCATAATGCAGGAGTTTATTTCACTCCAGTGATGACGAGGGAATATTTGCCCTAGCAGGCTAACACAGCTGTTAACTCTTCTACTAACATTATATACTGTGTGACAGTCTCCGTGCTGTGGGGGAAACCCTCTATCCTGACGTCACAGAGTGCTTGTGCACGAATGTGACCCACTGACTTACAGGGACGTTCATGTTCATTTATTTGCAATAAGTTACAACACATTAACTTGTGCACAGTTAGCATTAGTGTTGTGAGATGGGACTTCAAGTGTGAGTTAGGGCACCTACGCATGAGAGTTGACCACTGATGTATGAACCATATTGCCACATGTAACTGCAGTCAACCCATTTTTAGAAAGTTGCCCCACAATTTATTTATGTTTTTTTTTTTTGGAGATAATAGTCGTATTTAGATTTTTTTTTTTCATTCTCTTGGCCACAGTTCAAAGACAAAAATGTAGCTTTCCACAAACAAACTATGACAAAGTAGAAGCTTCTGCCACCTGGTCGCTGAATGAACCCCTGAGAAGGGGACAAAATATTGTCCTGGATGAGTGACCCCTAAGTGACCCCTTCCAGAAATCATTTTAGGATTAGTGGATGAACGTTATGTTCATTCTCACTCAGCGGAAACTCTGAGCAGGTGCCTTTAAGTTGAAAGTATATATATATATCAGTATATGTATCAGAAATTCCCAGGGTCATTTTTTACTTAAGGGCAAATAAAATCCAAAAACTACTGTATCTGTGTTGTTTTTTTATGTCAAAATTAACCAGTTACTTAAGTCAATCACAGCACTATAGACTGTTACCAATCTCATTTTTTCAACATCAACAAAAGCCATCTTTAAACAAAACAGTAGCTGCATCTGACATGGCATTTATGTTTATTTACACAGACTGTTTAATGCTGTTCCTCATTAGAGGGTGAAGCTGCTATATCATGAAATTATTGTTGATTATTGGTCTTGATTTTGTTTAATGATCGATTAGGCCTAATAGAAAGGGGAAAAGCATGAACCATATATGAATTGCTTTTTACAGATTAGAAAATCAAGACTTCACAATGGTTATTTCAGTAGCATGAAAAACAAAACGGTTATTCAAACTGGGAATAGATTAAAGAAAGCGAGCAAAAAAAAAAAACGGTCCATGACAGTCTAATGTGAGTTTTTCACTTTCGCAAAAACACTGAAGCTGTCTACACTGCAAAATCAGTCTCTTTTCTGCAGTTTGTTGTTTATGCTGATGAGAGAATTTGCGAATTTAGATTCAGAATTCAGAATTCACAACTCTCCACGGCGACGAATCAAAACGCCTCTGATTGATTGCATTCATAAGCTCAACAGAAACGTGTGTGATTGGTTATAATGCTCAACACTGCAAACCACGCTCAAAAAGCAAATCTGCTGTAAATGAAATGCCGCAATTGACACTTTTCATTCATTTCACTTTAATCGTGACAGTCATAATAGATCCAGCTTACCACTACTACAAATTAGTACTTATCTGAAATTAAACTGAATGTTTACCTGTGGAATCGTTCACAGACAGAACCGCAGGTGTTCAAGTATAAAGATCTTCATCGTAGATAAACAGTAGAATTTGCAGATTTGGTTTCAATTGACTGTAGGTTCATGGCCATCCGACGCTCTTTATGTTCTCCGTGTTCTTAAATTTCCTGGTACGAATAAAAAAACGTTTCAAACGATTCAGTGCTTGCAGGGAACTGAACAAATCATTCAAACTTTTATGAGAACCAATTCAGACAATTTTGCAAACTTGTTTGATCAAGGCCCAGAATCTACTCAAAAGTGTGATTCATTCGCGAATGGGGCATCGCTCATGCCCCAGACAAAATGAGACAGTGTGCTTGGTATAAAGTACACATTTCTTAACATGGATTGCATTAGAAATATACTAAAATGTACATTTGAACTAGAAATGTACACGTTAAAGTACCCACCTTTAAATTTACTCTTAGAAGTACAATCTTTTTCCAAAAATGTAGTCAAGTAAATGTAACGGAGTAAATTTATTGCATTACTACCCACCTCTGGCCATTGCTTGAAGATGAAGGTGGAAAGAACAAAAATGGATATGCAGGGAGGTGAAAAGGTACCCATGTTTGTCCTCAAGTTTGAAAGAATATAAAAATGATGCGTCTCCATGCTGTCCTCTGCAGGTCAAGTCAAGTATACAAAGCCATGTGTGCATGTGTCGACCATGTCCATATAAGTCCATGGCCAATGGAGGATACTTACTCATGTACTAGAACGCTTGACCATGCGCTATATGTAACGGCAAGCGGAAAAACAAAGCATCGCCCAGGCTTTAACTGTAAATGTGTCGTATGAATGCGCAAACAGAATTGGGTGTCACTCACTGCATTTGGCTGATTTATGGACATGCTTCGAACAGGGGCCAGGCACATTTGCCGCGGAATAATCAAAGCATAACCCAATGCCTTATGTGTCTTTCCCTCAGCTTTTATGGGAAACGGTTAGAGCCTTACTCCCATCAGCCGAGCCTACTTACACTTCCAGTACGTGCAAGGTTAGTGCTGGCAGAGGAGATAGCGTATAAATACTGTCAGGGAGCTCATCCATCGCCACTGACCGCATTTCACCCTTCCATTGGCAGCCTGTAATGTATGTTAATGGCACTCTAGAACATTACGAGAGCGTTGCGCAGACGTTTGTCTGGCGGCTCCGAACGTGTGTACACATGTACAGGAAGGCTCATAAAGCACAGCAACAAGGGCCGTCTGTGGCAGCTGCTACTTAATCTGATTACATCTCATTCAATCTGGAGAGACCTCTGTCTAATGTCTGCCAGTTACGTATGGGCACAGCTGTGCGTACGTTACAGGACCTGCACCATATGGACCGGCGCCGATCTCAGCCTCATGTGTTGCCGTGAGCCAGCGATCGCAGGGATGTTGGTCTTGTGCATGCACAGTGCACAGGTTTTTATCTTCACATTAATCTCGCCCCCATTGTACCTTCTCACCCATTTCTGTCCACCTCTGAGCCTCGCTGCCTGTCTCTGCTGACTGTTACCCACTTTGACAGTAATTAGTCTTGAAAAGGACATTTTAGTGGAGGATTACAAATGTCGCTCTAGTGATGTTTTGCTCTGCACCTCTATGTGGTCAGAAATGTTTAATTATAATACTGTGTGAATTACATTGCAAAATCTGTATTTAAATTCAAAGTTTAATGTGCCAACTTTAATTAATCAAATCATAGTTTAACTTCCTGAAGACTTTAACTTTTTTTTTTTGACACTTTCAAAAACAAATTCTGACATCAACTTTTGTCATGTAAATGAATGGCATGAGTTTGGGGTAGGATTACCTGCTTAGCTGAGCTATGGGAGATGGGGGAGAATATTTTTTTGGGGGGGAAAAGCCCCGGGAAAGACAAAAAAATAAAATAAATAAATAAATAAAACAAAATAATAATAATAATAATAATAATAATAATAATAATAGATGAATCAAAAATTAAATAGGCTTGCACACATATATACAGTGCTTAACAAATTTATTAGACCACCACCAAAATAATTTTTTACATTTCTGTAATGGCTAATCCACCAGTATGTGTAAGCTCTTTAGTCACAGTAGTGTTTCTAATGCTAAAATATAATTATGGTTTTTATCCATGAATTTTCAAATTTACTGTTTTACAAGAAAGGAAAAAAAAAATAGTAAAGCACTTTATTTATTTATTTTTTTTTAATTCAGATGCCCAATTTAGGGCAGCTGTGGCACAAACCTTACATTGGGTGGTGGTGGTCTAACAAATTTGTTAAGCACTGTAGATAAATATAAAAATATCACCCAAGCCTATACAGTGTTGGTAATATATACAGTATATGCTATATGGCTTATGTAGAACAAGTTAAATATGAGCTTAGAGGACCCCAAATTATTGTCACAGTGTGAAGGACATCCACACTGTAGGGGGCAGCATCTTTGTTTCAGTCCTTCTGTTTTCCCCCAGGCTTTGCCTGACCTTTTTCACTGGGTCATGAAGACCTCTCTCTGTCATAGCCAAGAGCCATCAACACACACACACACACACACACACACACACACACACACACTGTAGGAATAAAGGTGTCACATACAGTTTAAGCATATTCTGAAACATATGCAGCTTTCTGCTCTCTGTATCAATGATAAGAGTGTCACTCGTGCTTAAATCAGATTAGATTTTTCATCCTGCTTAAAAAATATGCCACTGCCACAAAATAATATTGAAATATGTTTTATTAGGGGCACTAGGCCAGACATAACAACATTGGCTCAAGAAATACCTAAATGTTGCGGCAACACTTTTTAAAAGCAGTCATTGTTTTCGCAAATCTGGCAGAAATTACATAATTCAGCATTAAAGGGGTCGTGAACTGCCTTTTTTAAATAATTTAAATAATGTTCTCTAAGGTTCACTTATAATGTTAGTCTGATTCTACATAAAAAAAAAAAAAAATCATAATTTAGAAGTAATAGGCTATTTTCTATCCTGTTTTTGAGCCTCTCTGCAGAACGGTCTGTTTTTATAGGCGGGGCGCATTCAAGACTCGCAAGTAAACGCCCACTGCTATGATTGGTTAACAGTTTCACAAGTTTTGAAACTTACAGGATGTTTTTTTATAGTACATTGACTGTTATATGTCAAAAGATCAAGGGAAATTTGATTTCTCAGTTCATGACCCCTTTAAGTGTATCTCTAATATCCATTTCAAATAGAAACATGATTGTTAAAGATACCCACGAATGAAAATGTTGTCTTTATTGCAGTGTTATAGTGCTTGAGTCCAGACAAAATATTTTCACGAGCGCTTGGTTCCGACCTGGACTCAGCTAGTCATATGGTCTTGAGGAGCAGATAAAAATAAGTCATTATTCACTGAAAATATTCCTTTTAATTTTTCAGTCCACTAATTCGAGTTGGCATGTCACGTTTGGTAACAACACAAGCAAGCACCAATGGTGTTTGGGCATCAATGACAGAATCACAATTGTAAATATAATTAAGATTGTTTCTCGCACAAAGCTTTTGTTTTGGCTTTGAGGATCTTGGAATATAACACAAGAGATATATGGATCATTTTTTATGGTGTTGTTTGTTCTTTTTTTTACCTTGGCAGCTGCAGTCACTATGAACTGCATTTCCGAGGGCAAAAAAAAAATTCTAAAAATGTTCCATGAAAAAAAAATACAAATAAATAAAGCATGTGGTTTTAGAACAACATGAGGGTGAGCAATAATGACAGAATTTTCTTTTTTTTTTCTTCAGCAATTGAATGTACGTGTTGCTACAGAAATGCTAGGAATGATGGCCGAGACGGCATTTATTCTGGAGCTGACATCTTTGTTGCACCTTTCCTTTGCTTTATTCTTCTGATATGAACAGGATACAGTTCTTGTCCAAGTCCCACACCTGACACATCACACTCTCAGAGTCTAGCGCAGACATGCTTAGCTTTCCCTGTCTCGCTATCTCTCTGGTTGTCACAGTAACCGTCTCACCTCCTCTCTCCAGGCACACCTAATGAGGTGAGCGCAACACGGCCGTAAGAGAGGAGAAGGGAAGTAACGGGGTGTTAGCACAAAAGAACACGCTTTATTGAAGTCATGCCAAATATGTGTTTTGTGAGCATTCTCCGGGTTTCTGTCACATATTGCCAGTGTGCTGTAAGTGTCGCTGTCAGCCAGTGCTGCCTGCTCTTAAAGACAAAAACAGGAGATGCAAAAAAAAATGCACGTCGAGAAAGGCGGAGAGAAAAATGCAGGAGAAATGTGAGACAGTGTGTGACAAGGCATCTGATGTCTTGAGGTTGTTATTCATCCAGTAACACACAGCTCCTCCCTCGCTCAGGCAGTCGTGTGTTCTTGTCCTCCGTACGCTGTGTGGCTGTTTGCTATCTTGCAGTTTCACTAAGGATGAAGGGAGGCCATTCAATACGCTTGTTTACTGTGGGGGTACCGCGGTACAGTGATGCTATCGGATGATAATAATGTGTTATTTGATTCATACCAGTAGTTTGCAACTGGTTTTGGTTCAGAACTCATATTTTGCTTTGGCCATCAAGTGAAGAGCTAACACAATAACTAAAAAGCTCCTTGGAATACAACTTATTGATATAATGTGGAACTGCATAGGTCAAACAATGTGCAAAATTAAAGGGGTCATATGATGCTTTTTTAAAGATCATTATTTTGTGTATTTGGTGTAACAGAATATGTTGACATGCTTTAATGTTCAAAAAACACATTATTTTTCAAATACTGTACAATATTGACACATGCTGAAATTAAAAATGGTAACACTTTAGAATAAAATTCAGTTTGTTAATATTAGGTAAAGCAGGTATTACTCAAAAATAAATAAATAAAATAAAAATAGGCCTAAATTTAAGGATTGTGTATTTGAGTTGCTTATAAAATATCCATATATATAATAAACTTATTGTTTTGCATATTTGTCATACATAAATGAAATGGGTAAGATTTCTATGGAAGCCCGTTTCCGCCACTGAATAATAAAAAAAGTGATTGCGACTTTTTCTCTCAATTCTGACTTTTTTTCTTGCAATTGCGACTATACGTTTTGCAATTCTGACTTTTTTCCTCAGAATTGTGAGATATAAACTCGCAATTGTGAGTTATAAATTCAGAACAGAAAAATATTAACTCGCAATTCTGCCTTTTTTTCTCAGAATTGTGATATAAATTCGCAATTGCGAGAAATAGTCAGATTTGTGAGATAAAAACTCACAATTCAGACTTTTTTTCTCGCAATTGCGAGTTTATATCTCGCAATTCAGACTTTTTTTCTCAGAATTGTAAGATATAAACTTGCAATTGCCAGTTATAAAGTCCAGTTCTGAGGCGAAAAAAAGACTGATATGTTCTCAGAATTGAAGAAGAAAAGTCACAATTGTGAAATATATAGTCGCAATTCTAAGAAAAAAAATGTCAGAATTGTGTTTATATCTCACAATTCTGACTTTTATTTCTCAGAACTGCAAGTTTATATATCGCAATTCTGACTTTTTATCTCAAAACTGTGTTTATATCACGCAATTCTGAGAAACAGTCAGAACTGTGAGTTTATATCTCGCAATTATGAATTTATAACTCACAATTCCGAGAATAAAATTCAGAATCGTGCGATAAAAAGTCGCAATTACCTTTTTTTTTCAATGCTGGAAATGGGCTTCCATAGATTTCTGCACCCGAAAAAGAAATAGAAAAAGAAAAAGAAAAAGAAAAAGAAAAAGAAAAAGAAAAAGAAAAAGAAAAAGAAAAAAATCATGGCAAAAGTGTATTATTAACTATTTATTTGATTTTATTAAAATAATCATGTTTTCAAAATACATTTATTCAAATTGCTTACAATAAGCATAAATCTGTCCACTGTTACAACAAATGTATTCAGTTAAAAAAGTATAAACATGGTTAAGATATGGATAGCTGTGGAACAAGAAATATTGAGTTAAAATGAGACTGCAAGATGTTAGATTATTCATGTGAAGTATATAAAATAAAAAGTATGTAATATGAACAATAATATAATATATTATTTTGTATTTAAAACGAAATTTAATGATCAGTTTATGCTATATCTGTTACGGGGCTGACAAGACGTGAGACGTGCGGATCCATGTGCAAGCTTTATTAACAGCAGAGGATGTGTTTTGTGTTTTAAATTTATTAGTTCATGTTAAATCTATGTAATCCAAATAGATGGAGATTGTATATGCAATTCAAATACATGTAATATTTTTTTAGAATATTTAGTAGTCTAGGTTTTTGTTAATTTATACGTATGCCATCGTTCAGTGTTCACTATAATGTAATTCGTGCATTTTTTATAAATTTCTACCAAAAATGTTTTTCTTCTTTTTTTCCTTTTCTTTTTCCATTTAAAAGTTAATAAGACTTTATTTTACCATACATTAAATGGTAAGATTTATTTATTTATTTGCAGTACAATCAGTTGTTCCTCTTTTTTTTTCTAAATTTGGCCAACCCATGTCTGCCATTAATTCAATAAAAATTGCTGATGCTTGATATAAACTTGGCCAATAATAAAATGAAGTGTTAAGCCACATAACACTTAAGGCATCTCAAGTCTCGTCAAGGCTTCCCTCCTGTTGATTCAGAGTCAGCAGCAGGATGTGTTTTATTGGTTTGCATTGTCAATTACAATAGCTTTAATTAAAGACACTTTACATGACTTTACTTGTCTGAAAAGCCATTACAAGAGTTCAGAAAGAATACACAAGCAGATATTTGTCATGTCTTTGACATTTTGTCTATAATGGAAGAATAACCTGTTGCGTGTTTATCTTTATAGGTTGGTGTGTAAAAGATGTAGCATTTACAGCTAAAAATAATGGCATATGCCATTCAAAGTCAGTCGTGGGATATTCCTGCTTGATATATGAAGAAACATGACAATGGTACAGTGTGCCAATCTCCTGGCATGCTGCAACTAAATTTTGCAGGTGTACGATTATTAATGCAGAGTATCTTTTTTACACACCTGTCTCTGTGAATGCTTGCTAAACGGATTGCATTGTGATCGCTTTGGCTCACTGATCCATTGTATTTGCTTAAAAGTGAGCATTTATCATCAACTGTGTAGATCTCCCTTGGCTCCCATGTTCGTATGATATCACACACCCACATTTCAGCTAAATGTAATTGTACATTTCAGCACAAGCATCCAATTTGAAGAGGAGTTCATTGCACTTTTCTAAGTAGGCTGTTGGAAATTCTGAGTTGAATGGAGCACAGCATAATGGGTTTCATTAATAGATGGCTTTTTGAGATTCTGAGATTCATACTCAATCGTTTCAGGCAGGCTGTCATCAGCGGTTCTCATTAGCGTCCTAATAAAGACCCCACGACAAGCAGTTCAGTGTAATCAGTCAACGGGGAAAATATTTACAATCCTCACCATCTTCAACTCTGAGCACGGACCAAGACTAGGGCTTAAGACTCTCTTCCATTTTTACCCCTCTTTTCTCACCGTCAACTTAATTAGTCACATCAGACGTTAATTACACAATGTGTAGGAAGTCGCAATCTCAAGTAGATCAAATTAAGCTGCGTGCAAAGCTTGAAGTGTCTCATTTCTGCCGGTGAACAGGCAATCTCAATTCAGTGGGGAACATGTCACGTGAGCAAACCTCCCTTACGGCTGCTAAATAGGATCTTAATGCTGGAAATCACCCCATTTGAATTGTTAAGTGAATGCACGCTACTTGCAGTGAGAAGTAACTCATCTCTGGTGTGAAAAAGAGTTAATGCCTCGGAAATGACTACTGTATGTGTATAAGCCTTCCTGTAGCTCAAATGGTAAAGCATGGTGCTCTTCAAAAACTAAAGCAATCTACTGCTTCTTCAGCGGCTCAGATCTCGGGAGTAAATGATGACTGCTATGTTCATTATTACATCCAACAACAAAACACATCAATGGTTTAGGAGCCATTCTTGTCTACACCTGCTGCGGCATAGAAACAATGGCGGACTGTTTGCAGCTCACTCAGGGCGGGTCTATGCTAAAACGCCAGTGTCCGTCAACAGTCGTGGGAGGGGCCTGTGCAAAGTGACATCACTTTGCCAAGAATCTGTGAACTGCTTGCTCTGAGAAAGTGCTTATGATTTGTGGGGATATAAAAACAAGTACTGGGTGGATTTTTATCATTATAGAGTGGTTGTGTACACAACACGCATTTAAGTTCAAACACCATGTAAAAGTGAATTTTGCATCCGATGTCCCCTTTAACATAAAAGCAGGTGCGGCCATTTGTAACTTTGTTATGCGAGGCTTCCTTTGTCACCCACTTTCAGTTATTTTAGCTGCACAAAACAGCTTGCTATGTTGCTTGATATTGCAAACTAGTATTTCTTATTAAATTATTTTTTAAATATTATTGTAATTATAAACACACTGGTTTGTAGTGCAAATAGTTTCACTGTTTACTTAATCGGAAGTCTCGCACACTTACAGAAAACAGCTTACTTCCACGTTGCAAAATAAGGTGGGCAAATACAAATCAGTAATTTTTTTTACACTGATTTCCCCGAGAAGTGTAAACCCTGTGGCTCTGTGGTGCTTTAATATTGATTTTCATATTGTTTGTTTGAGCATCCTGACAAGCCCAACACAGCAACACTGGCTCAACCAAGGTGCGTTTAAACTAAATTTAAATTGAGGTTTAAAACTGAAATGAATTAAGTAGAATTAAAGTTCAGTGTTGGGGGTAATATATTACAAGTAACGCAAGTTACGTAATCAGATTACTTTTTTCAAGTAACTAGTAAAGTAACGCATTACTTTTTAATTTACAAGAGAATATCTGAGACGGACATTTGTGTCTCCTTTTTTACTGCTGAAGTGTGTTGAAATTTCTTCTTCTGCATTCTACTGTACGGACGTAAATTTACTTTCCCTTCAGCCTGAGGCTTATTCATTTCACTTTTGGTGTGAAAAGGCTTTTATATTTGCCAAAAATAGAACTTTTTTATTTTAAAAACAAACAAGCAAGCCCTGTCCAGATTTAAAAAGTAGCGCAAAAGTAACGTAACGCATTACTTTCCATAAAAAAGTAACTAAGTAACATAATTAGTTACTTTTTTTATGGAGTAATGCAATATTGTAATGCATTACTTTTAAAAGTAACTTTCCCCAACACTGTTAAAGTTATTTTAACTAGAAAACAAATTTGCCGCCTTTGAAAGTTTTGCGAAGTTAAAAAAAAATCCTTGAAGTTCGAAGGTTTATAGGCCTTACAAATACATAAATTCATCATTCTTTTATTCCAATTCAACTTCCTGTGGGTGTGGCCAATTCAATTTAAATCTAACTGATAAATTGAAAGGGAACCTGTTCTTAAATTCAGAATTTTGTACTCCGCTTACAGTGGAAGACAAGGGAGATGTTTGGGAAAGACATTTAGACTTTTTAGGGAAAGATAATTCCGTCTGCTGCCACTAATGGCACATATTACATGCTACAGATAAAAATATGAATAATTTTACCAAAATTAACAATATAATGTTCATTTGTAGCTTTTCAGTGCTTTAAGGCTGCTCCTTTGAAGAGCTTCTTCGAAGAGACCTAATATTTCCAGTGTATATATGGGCAGCTTCTACAGATGGGTGGGTGAGATACAACTATCGCATTCATGACCTCGTCTGTGGGCTGAAGAATATGGTGAAGAGTTTTAATGATCGTTACACGACACAAGTACGGTTACCTTGTGTCCTGCAGATCTAAGTGACCTAGCCTTTTCATTTTCAAAAGATGCAACATGGTGTCACAGCGCAGCTGTAGTTGGGCTATGCATGAGTCACTGATGGTGCATATTCAACATAGATTGTTGAAGTAAAGGTTAAGCCCTCTGGTTAAGCTCAGACTGCTCAGCCTCCAGACACACAGTACATATCCTAGAAAATTGTATGTACAGTATATATTGTACAATATATTGTACAGACACACATATATAGTATATATTTTATTATTTATTTTTATTATCTAACAATTGCCATAATTCATTGTCAAGACTGACAATGGCTATGTTTGCATGACAGCGATGTGCTAAAAACATAAAACTTTTTTCTTTGCTTTTTTTTTTGTGTACAATGTGACAATCTTGTCAAAGTCATCCCCGTTCACATGGATCGACAACAATGACTTAAAACACTGTATTATGCATGCCAGGCCAGTAGTTGGTGATGTCTCTTTGTAAAGAAACACTACATGAACATGTAATACGCATGTACATGACGTCACCATTTTCACAAATTTACATTTTTGTATTTTACACTGAGATGATAACAGTATCATTTTCAAAAACGTGCACTTTGAAACACATTTTTAAAAGACTGCATTTTCAGACCCCAAAATGCTGTCATTGGCTACATACACACTGCCGCTAAATTGTCAGTTCACCTTTTACTCCTTAATCCTGTTCTGTACACACATAATTCACTAAAATACAGGAGTGACAACTGCATTCAACAGCCGCATTAACTCCTGATAAATACAGGTAGTGACAACTGCATTTACAGAAATTCTATGGGGTTTGTACAGAACCGAATTGAACAGTTGTTAATTGTTAATGATGATGTCAGGAGAAGCACGCCAATGTGTGTGTATTGTCAGGCGTCAACTGTTTACCTCAGATCTGACAGGATGGCGGAGAGAGGTGTATTGTGGACCGAGCAGTTGCGGTCAAGAAAGTGTTGACTGTGTTCAATAACAACAGTTTAAAGAACAAAACTAGATTACGATGCCTCTCCCGACGACGGCGATTTAATAACGTTTTGCAGATTTCCGCATGTCTTCGCAGTCTAATGTTTGTTTTGTCAACAGCAGCTAACACCAAACTAGCTAATCTGCGTTTAACATTGCTATGGTTACCACGCTGACATTCATGGCAGTTTCGGGAGTGAGTCGTGTTCCCATTCGCATTTAAATGCGGTTGTCACTCCTGAAACTTGCAGTGCATACGTGGCCATTGTGTAAATTAATGACCAAACCGCATAAAATGTTTTTCTATTTTTTGTTGAAAATGGTGTCGTGTAAATGCCCCTTTAGTTCGCATTACTTTCATCTTCCACAGTGTCTGCTATTTGTAGGTTATTATCATTAACTAAAACTAAAATATAAACTAAAAATGTTACTTTAAATAAAATATAATAAAATAATAAAAAACTTGTAACTGTATTTGTAATTGTAATTATGTAACTGAAACTTTATGTATTAAAAATAAATGAAATGAAAAACAATATAAACATAAAAAAAACGATAAAAATTACAAAACAACATTTCTAAAGCTAAAATTAAAATGAAAACTGAAAATATTAAAGTTTTTCTCAATTGCTTTGGTAGAGCCAAAGATTTAGCTAGTTTTGTGTTAGCTGCTGTTCTCGTATGAGAGGTTTTTTTTTTTTTTTTTTTTTTTTTCCAATTCTCAAATTTGAGTTGTTTTTTCTCTCAAAACAATCCGTTCAGATGTCTGAACAGTTAGTTTCTTGTTCAGACCAGATTTGAATTTCTTACTGTTAAGCAAATTGTGTTTGTTCTGGCACTTGTGCAAATGAGTAAGTACAATTGTCTACAATTTGCACAATAATTAAGTGCACATGGCTTGTTGATCAAAACTGATGAGCTGGTTCTCAGTGAAATTGTCAAACTCTTCACAACTTCTAAATATTCTTTCATCGTGTGAGCCATCACATGCAAAATGATCCGTTCAATTATCAAAATCTGTCAGACAAGCATGCAAATTCCATAAATATCTGACATGGAATGGTTGTAATGTCTGCTAAGTTGGCAAACGGCTTGACATTAGGGTTGCAAAGGGGCAGAAATGTTCCTGTAATTTCTTGAAACTTTCCAGAATTTTTGAAAAATTTCATACATTTTTTGGAAACTTTTAGGGGGGAAAAATGCATATTTTCAGAAACTTTTGGAAAGTTTCCAGAAATTCATTGGACAATTTCTGCCCCTTTGCAACCCTACTCGCCATTGTAATGAAATAGGAAATCACAATCTTGCCAATCAACCAAGTTTGGAAGCATGCATATGGAGTTTGCCCAGCAAAATCACTACTATTTTTTAACGAGGACGAATGTCACAACCCAAAACAGCAGCTACAGCAGTACTGTATAAATACATTTATATTTGTACAGTACATTTATCTGTAAAAATGTGTTACATGTGAACAACATTCACAGTTGCTTGTTGTGGAAGAGCATTAGGAAAATATGTAAGAATGAGTGATGGTGTTGGTGTAAGGGGAAGACAATAGAGTGTGAAAAAAATGAATAAGCAATGGAGTTCTGTTATGTATGTATGTATTTATTAATTAATTTATCCTACTTTAGATCACGCTAAATCAGTTTCAAGTCCTTTATGTTTTCCCTAATGGGCCAAGTGGACGAGCTATCACTGTATTTGATTCTCATCTTAAATTTTCACTGTACTCTGCATTTTCTTTAGCTTTCATACAGGATTGCTGTGCTAGTTATCTTGGTAATGCACATTTATAAAGGACACCTACAGTAAATAACAGGAGAGACCTCGCAGAATCAGAGCTTTTTCTCATTTTACTGTTGTCGTTTGTTCGGCACACAAATGTTTGTAAAGAGATTTATTATTATTATCATTATTATTGAGGTGATAGTCAGTCTCATAAGAATACACAATGCATCGTCAGCGTTGAACAACAGTGTTCATTGTTGATTCTTCAGTTTGCTTGTTTGTTTCCACATCCACAGTCATATGAAATGTTTGCTGTACAACCCCGAGCAATAAGTCACCATTACACACAGCAATAGATACAGCCAATATTAAACTGTAAATATTAAATATTAAAGCTGTGATTCACGGCAGTTGTGCAACGCCCCTGGGTGTCAGCTATAATCCTGCAGTTTAAGTCATATTTGTTTTTAGCAGATTCTCTGTCTCTAAATGGTGCTAAATGAGTCTTTGATGGCCGTGTTTAATTCATAGCAGCCTTGCACAAACAGAGATCGCACAGAGCGGCGCTATGAAAGATTAAACAGTGCTAATTTTGTTTGATAATCACACATAACTGTGCTTCTGTCTCAGGCGGTCAGGAGGACAGGGGTTTCGGGCAGGAGATCTGTTCCAGACATGTTCATCTCAGCTGTCTGCACGAGTGTGCGCTCTGCTGGGATTTGCATAAGTACATGCAGAGAGGACGCAGTAACTGTTAAAAGCACACTTAGATCAAACCAAATAGCTGGAGGCAAGATTGTAATTAGATCAGCCTGCGGCAGTTAAGAACTTCTTTATGAAAACATGCGGCCAAAGTCATTTTTCATTCTTTTACAGGAATTGAAATCAGCCTTAGTGAGTGTTTGGAAGAAACAAAATCTTAAAGGTGAAGTGTGTAATTTCTGTGTTGCTAGTAACACCAAAAATAATTGTTATATAATAACTACAGTAATGATATATTTATAAAACAAACTATTTTATAGCACACATCTCCTAAATAAGCTGCACAATTTCAGGATCACAAACATTTAATGTTAATTAAATTTAAGCAATAATAAGTACATTATCGGAAGGTAAATCAGGCCAGGTTTTTCTCTTCAAAAAAAAAAAATCTGTAAAAAGTGGTAACCTGCAATTGTTACCTTAAAGAGCTATACCTGATTTAACTAATAAAACTTGTTTTGCTGGTATACATTTATGCATTTAAGTTGAATCAGTGATGTTAAATAATATTTTTGACTAAAAAATTTTTTAATTTAGTTGTTACTATTTTTTTTACAGTGCAGATCCTCCATTGAAAATTCAATTATAATTGAATAATTGAGTACAATTCCTTCTCCTTGAATAAGGAAAAACAGCACAGATTCCCAAAGCCACCATACAAATAATTTGATTTCTCTCTTTATTTTATTTTTTTTCTATGAGTGGTCCCTCTCCTCCCCTTTATAATGTAGACACTTTTCAGGAAGTCATCCTAGAAACAGTTTACTTAGCTATTGCTGTCTCTGGACATTAAACCGGGATACAAGAAAGTATTAAATTACACACTTCACCTTTAACAGTGGGATGCTGATAAGACCTAGATCAAGTGAGCTCTAGTTCCAGCCAAATGAAAAACGCTAACCTGCACAGCTAGCAAGATGGAGTCCAAGTACATAGAGATACATAGAGATAGATTTCATCTGTGTGCTCTCACGTGATTCTCATTTGGTGAGGTAATCGCATAGAAATGAATGCAGATTGCTCATAATTGATCCTGCTGGCTGTAATTAAGCACTAACAAGCTATATTGCAAAGGAAGTCCACACTGCCAATAACACACTGGCTCAATAAAATATGATACTGGCTGCAGATATGGTGTGTTTGTGTGTGTATGTGTGTGTGTGTTTGAGTTTTAGAGAGACTGGCAGATGAAAGAAGAGAATAAACATATGCAGTGGGGAATGGCTGGAGTATTGTCTCTGTTTCATGCGGGAAGAGGGGTTGCGGACAGTTTCAGAGTCTTTCATCTTGAACAACATGCTCTGGGGGAATGAGGGGCATTGTGAATTTTATGTGAAGTATTTCAAAGGCCTCGTACCGCTGCAGCTGATACTTGTCAATTTCAGTGGCTGTGCTGTTCGGAATAGTGAGGAATGGTGACTAATTATTACTCACTCAAGTGTGTTTCTCAATCTTAGCATGTGATTCTTTTCCTTACCGTTTTTCTCTTAGCCCATCAGTCAAAATAAGACATGATCAACAAGGTCATTATAGTTAACTAAAGCTAGAACAAAAAAACATAAAAACCATCAGTTAAAATAATAATTAAAATAAAATAAAATGTAATTGGAATAAAATCAAAACCTCATTTTTATGAACTATTAACTAGTTTATCTTGATGTGCAAAAATAAACAAAAATAAGAAATTAATAAAAAAAACACTATATTTTAAAAATGACAAAACTTACTAAAATTACTAAAATTTTGCCTAGCATTAAAATGAAAACATTAAAAATATAATTAAAACTAATTCAAAATCTAAATAAAAAAATATATTAATAGCATTTCAATTATACTAAAATAACACTGCTGATCAATTATTCAGTTATTTAATTGATTTTCTACATACATTTTATTGTTCTTTAATGCTGATTTTTAACTATATTGTAGTTTTTTTTTCTTTTTGTTTGTTTGTTTTTTTCATGCAGGTAAGCACAATGATTCTCATTTGGAGCTTACAAACATTTGCTATCAAAATTATTTAGAGAAATTGTACTTTTTATGTCAAAGTGTTTATGTCAGAGATTTAAGCAAGCTGTGTTCAGCGGACTGTAATATAGCATAACCTTAAGTGCCTCATTTATGCTTCCTGCATAATGAAAATTTTAAGAACACATTTTCATTATATTATTATATTGCACATTCATTAAATGCAATCATTTATGCTTTTGGTATAAATGCCTGACATAACTGAATGTTGCTCTGCAACAAAAATAATGATCGGCTATAGTTCATATCGTAGCTTTACATGTAGGTGATTGCTTATTTTGAATATCCCTGCATATAATTTTATTCAATGAAAATGAAACTGAAAGCATCTATAAACACTATTGACTTTATATGTTTGAGTCATGAAGAAGGAAATGTCACTGTATTATGAATCACAGGCCTGAAGTGTTAAATATTCATGGTGAATGCTGTGTGATAATAAATGAGCGATAAAAAGGTTTGGGGTTCGGCCAAAGCAAATGGAAGAAGAAAAAAGACCAATGGGAGCTCTGTATTAACAGCAGCGGTTTAATGGTGCGAATCTAACGCAGGCCAATTAAAAGGCAGGCAGAGAGCATGGGGGTGGGCCTCCATTCATTTGAGAGGAAATTGAGGTTGAAATTAGGCATTGTGTGACCACGTGGCCTGTACAGAGACTGGACCACTTGCAGCTTTCATTAACTCTTGGCCAACTCTTAGTTCTGGCGCAGAGATAAAATGGATAAAATTGTGCAAATCCAGCAACATATTGCTTCATTTTGACTCTTCAATCTCAGAAAGTTGCCAGGGTAGGATTTTACCAGCCGTTTGTAAGTTTTTACTTGAACTGAAACGTAAAGTCCACACTATGAGTATTAGCAACTAGTTCTAACTAGCTCTGCACGATATTTGGTTGCACCATTTGTTCTAAAGGCAGAACGTAGCTAGGAGGTCATAATAAGAAATGTATATTATTCGCATATGAGTTTTACCCTCAATGACCCAATAGCAGCCTTCAAATACTGTATGTGAGCAGAAGTTGTTTTGAAATGCAGCGAATTTCAGTTTTCACTTTTGCCTCATCTAATTAACAGTAAAAATACATTTCCATTGATATTTGATACTTAATATAAATAATATATTAAGTGTTGTTTGAACGTAAATACCATTCAGACACTGTATTTAAAATGAATGCACTCAGACATGCTCTAGATCAGGTTTTCTCTCTTCAAATGTAAATGAATGTGATATCAACATTATCAGATATATCTGAAGTCTGTAAGGTAATACAAGAGCTTTTTGATGCAATTCAGTCAATCTGCTATATTATTCCAACCGTTACTCCTGGTCAGAGGCTTCTGTAACTATTCAAAAATACGCATTCATCATTCAAAAATACGTAGTGTACTAAGTTGTAACTTAGTGCCCCTTTATGTCTCAACTAAGCTAAGTTTTAACTAGTGCAACTGGCCCCTCTTCACTCACGTTTCAGAGCTCTGAAATAGCTTTGTTCCAAAACCTAGTCTGCTGCCTGTCTAGATTGCATTTTAAGACAACATAGGGATTCTCCCGATGGGAAGCTACTGAGTGTGAAACTCTCAATCTCACAATCAAGTTAGGAGAGTGAAAACATATCTGTGATAAACGTATTCTTAATCTCTACCTCAATCAAGTGAAATCTAACAGATTATTAGCCAATGGCTAACAATATAGCCATTATTTAGACATCTAGCAATTCAGTTGTAAATGGGAGTGATTTACTCACAATGTAGAGGTTTGATATTCAATATATTGTATTCCGTACTGCGAAGTAATATTAAAAACATTGACTATTTCACACTGGATTTTTAGAGTATTGTTTTATTAGCTTAGCAGCATGCTAACCTCAACTCTGTTGGTAGTAGGTGACTTGTGAGCTTCAAGTTAGGAGCACTATTTGTGTGTTCATGAATAAACTCAGATCAGTCACTTTCAGATTCCATTACAATAAGCATACCGCCTTCAAAGGTAACTGCCTACGTAGGCAGTGAATAGCGAGGCAGCTGACTTGATTTTGGAACAGACCAAACATGTTAAGCCCCAGAAGGAAACTGCATTCCTGCAGCTGTTGTATGATTCTGGAAGTGACCTTTGGTTAATGTCACACATCACAGAGTTTAATATCATTCCACGACAATATGCCATGACACAGAAATCTGTTGTTTTCTTTTTTACTTCCTTTCTCTCATTTACCGTTGCTTCAAACTGCATATGCTCATATGAAATTCTGAGGCTCCATCAAAGATATTTTTGGTCACGGTAATTATCACATGTTGACAAGAGGAGGAGGAGGAAAGGAAAGGAAAGAAAAGGAAATGGTTGTAGAGGAGCCACAGCTGAAGGCTACAATATAGGACTGCAGAAATAGACTGATTGTCTGAAAAATGCCCTCTAACCTCTTAAATTAAAAATTAAGTCAATTTTTGCAGGCTTTTTCCTGGTTTTGTAATGGAACTGACCCCGTTTCTAAACTAATCTACTGATAAAGTGCATTCCATGAGCTCATTAGTAAAACCTGAGGAAGTTCGAGTAACTACTTGAATCTAATCACTCATCAACATGTTGCTAACTATTGCAAAAGGAATTCCTGGACGAAGAAAGTGTTATTGTCATTTAAGTGTCAATCCGCCTTCTGTGTCAAAATGCGCTGCTGTAACCGAAGTTGTGACTATATCTTAGCACATAGTATAACTTGCTCAAGTGATTAGCATGTTCATATGGAATAGGCAGGTTTCACCAGTAAAATATTTAAAATTTAATGACTATATACTATTTAGAAAATGCAACTGGCATCTGAATATGATGTTACAAAGGAAGCACAAGTACAATGTCAAGACTCTGTGGTATAGTGCATCATCTGGAATGTGTCATATGGTATTTTCAGTGCAATCTTTCTCTCTAAACATCTGCTAAACATCGTAAAAAAGAGTAGAGTAATGTTCACAATCCTAAACATTGTGAGCATCTGCTGAATGTTGTTCTAACGTTCATCACAGAATGTTTTCATGCTGAATTGCAGACACATTGCACAGACATTCTCAGTGATATACTGTACATGTGCAATCATGACTACACTGTAGGATGACTATATTTTTTTCAAATTCATGAGTCATTCAGAAAAGTTCAATGCAGCTGAGTGTGAGTGGAAAAGAAAGATGCATTTCTCAGATTAATGCTGCTTGAGATGTCGTCAATGAACATGAAGCTAAGCTTCATACAAGCTCAACACATTAATTTGCTTAATCCTTCCATGTCCAATGTCAGATGTTAGATCTGATGTTTCGGGACTGGCCTGTATGCTAACAGGGTAGTTAGCAGAGGCTATAGAAATTGCACCCCTCCTATGTAGCTGGCCACCCAACCCCCAAACCTGGTGTTTTAGCTGGTGTTCACATTGAAGGAAGAGGGTGCCGAGCGGCAAGGTATAAGAGGGAGATAAAGCTCTTGGACAAATGATCGCATCAGTCAGGTAGCGGGCTTACAGCAGATCTGGAAATAGCTGAGCTCTTGTCAGACAGACAGCAGCTGACCTGGGAGATGGACATGCCCTCAGGCTGCAGGTAGTGTTTAACAAGCTCCAGTATAATGAAGCCATGTGTGTCATTTGCAAACAATTTCTCTCGACATACACAAACTCATACCCTCTGCTTGTTCCTGCTATGATGCCTTTTCTTTAAAGGTGAAGTGTGTCATTTTTGCACTGTTCACAACAAACCAAAGGAAAGTGCAAAAAGAATGACTGTTTTCAAACGGGTTTCCAAAAATACTCCCACATCTGCCATTCATTGGTTGAATAAATAGTCCCACCCTAAAAATCATGCAATTGTTTACACCAGTTTTGTTGTGTTTGTCCGGGGTGCGATTCCCTTACAATATCGGAACTCACTGCTTAACCACAGTAGTGTGATGCAGCGTTGGAAAAATTAACAAGCTAGTTATGACTGGTTCCTACAGATGTGGTAAAAAAATAAAAAATTTGAAGTTGAAAAATTAAACTTCAATGCATTGAACTGTTGCGTTCCCCCAAGAACATTGCAAGCATTCGCTTGCAAAACTTTTCTGATGGAAATAGTATATAAGGTGGGATGAAAAATTATATTTAAGTGCTTTTGCTAGTGAAAGCAATGTTTCTTGGGGTTGTCCAATAGAGAGAATGTTTTGAGAGAATGAATGTTTCTTAGTGAAATACAATGAAAATGCAAAGTTTCTTAGTGAAATACAATGATTTTGCAAGAGAACGCATTGGTTCAACAATATATAACTTCTGCTAATTAATCGATTCAAGAACACAAAACATGTCAGATTATAATAGTTCATTTACAAGAACAACAGAAACATTTTCATTTTTTAAATCATGTTAGCATCAAGCATGTAACTGAGAAATGTTGCATCGCAGGTTGAGCTGTAGTTCCAACCACACAAGTTTGCAATGCTGTTTGTGAATGTTGAGCAGGTCGGGAAGGTGGTGCCGTGGAGCCACAGTGTTTACACTTAGTTGTTCATGCATATGATGCTGGGTTAGAACAAAGAGCCACACATGCTCTTGTAGTGACGTTTTGATGTGTGCATGTGAGCTTTATGGGACATATGATGATATTAGCTGTCAGTGTGTCTCTCTAATAATGACGAATGGAACTTATTACATCAGTGTTAATTTCCCCTCCACAGATTGGTCTCAGATGCTGATACTTATCTGGCACTGATCGAATTGTATGAGTGTAATCGCTGAGAACAGACCCTATTAAAATCCGGGGCCTGTGCATCTGATATCAACTCTTACGTGAGGTCTGATTAGTCATCATGTGTTCTGTCTGCTGACATGTCACTATTTTCAAACTCCAGCTGAAAACACAAGCAATTATAGACAAATCTGAACATCATCTAGAAGACAAATGAATTATACACATCTATTGTACCACCTTATCCAATACAATATTCTTTGCCATACATTAGCGTCATCATAACCTACCAGTTTTCTCATTTCTAACATCTAATTCATATCATGACTTACAATTCAAAAACAAACACTATATCCGCATCTTTACAAACTAATAAATAACAAAAAAGCCCTGCATTAAGTAATTTTAAAAGTCAGTGTTTTTTCTTTTTCTTTTTTGTCAGAGCCAGATGGCAAAAAAATATGTGTATAAAAAGTACACTTTGATGCTTGTTTTAAAAGAGTTCAGCTTTGGATGGCCTCAGTTGATTTAATTAAAGAAACATGATATTATTTCAAAAAAGTGTATGAATGTTGCATAAATGCAAGAATCTTGAGTCAGCACTGGTTATTTGTGGGGTATAGCAGATACATTTTCTTTTAGCATATGCTATCTTGCGCTAAATGCCAACGCTTTGCACAGCAGAATATCCTCTTGTCTCTTAACGCATTCGAGAGGACCTGGTTCACTAATTGAACTCATTTGATATAAATGTGTTAATTGCTCTAGTTGAGCAAGTGCTGTAATTGGGTCATGATTGCTCTTGCTCTCCTCTTCAGCTTGCACACTTCTGTCCATAATATCAATGAAAGTATCATGAGAGCTGTACTACCGAACACAGCTTTTTTACTGAATCGCTATAAATAAGGTAATACCTGCCACTGTCTATACTGTGTACTATTTTATGAACAGAATTCTGGGATATCTCAATTATTTAGAATAAATTATAATCAATTATTGCTTTTATGTTTAAACTCAGTGCTTTTATAGTGGCTCATTAGGCATTTAGATTTGTCTGAAATTCATCCTGTGTGCACTTTTGAAGTACTAGCCCACAGAAGTGTGAAGTATTTCACTGGATCTGAAATTAATTCCAATGCTTCCGCTTTCTCCCCACTTTCCCAGCATGCAACAGAAATCTCCTGTTGTCAGTCCAGAGACGACAGGCCTCTGAATTCATATTATCAGTCTTTGAAGAAGACACACTGCTTTCTCAACTGCACCCTGCAGAGTTGGAACAGTTGCATTGTGGGAGCACAAGTTCTTCTGGCAATGACTTGCACAGGTCCAAATCTACGGAGCCCCAAAAGGGACATGGTGGTGGGAAAAATACGGGGTGGGAAGAAAAAATATTTTTCAAATCTTTCGCGTTCTCTCACAAAACTTTTGTTTTCCCTCGAGAAACCTTAATTGTGTTCGCTCGCAAAACTTTTGTGTTCTCTTGCAAAACCAGTTGAGTTCGGACAAACACTTCCTGTTTACTTTACAGCTTGCAGTGGTTCATACAGCTCCGTGCCTTCACAATGACTCAAGTGTTTAGTTCAAGGCATGGTTTTGGGACATTCTAAAATGCTTAATGTGGCTTAAAGAGGTCATATGATGTTGCTAAAAAGAACATTATTTTGTGTATTTGGTGTAATGAAATGTGTTTATGCTGTTTAAGGTTCAAAAAACACATTATTTTCCACATACTGTACATTATTGTTTCTCCTCTATTCCTCGTCTTTCTGAAACGCATCGATTTTTACAAAGCTCATCGGTCTGAAAAAGCGAGGTGAGCTGTGATTGGCCAGCTATCCAATGCGTTGTGATTGGCCGAATACCTCAAGCGTGTGACGGAAATGTTACGCCCCTCACCATACTGTCATGCCCTGTCCGGCCGGAGCGACGATTCAAAAACATTAAAACTAGGGATGCACCGATACCACTTTTTCCAGTACTCGCCCGATACCGATACTTTTA
>NW_015636081.1:160498-160805 GCF_001515625.1 Sinocyclocheilus rhinocerous
ACACATCTGAATATTTGGGTTGAACTGTTCTGGAACAGTGTTGTAAATACAACTTAACCACTGATTTCTAGTTGTGTCCTCTTTTGGAAGACCAAACAAAGTAGTTTCGCTTTCACAACGAAACACACGGCGGGCTTGAGTGAGCGGAGGCCGGGGGCTAGAGTGAGTGGAGGCCGCCGGCTAGAGTGAGTGGATGCCGGGGGCAAGAGTGAGCGGAGGCCGGGGGCTAGAGTGAGTGGCGGCCGGCGGATTCGACAAAGGAGCGGCCGGCGGGCTTGCGGCAACCACATGTGACGACCCCGGGCTG
>NW_015636081.1:160879-168317 GCF_001515625.1 Sinocyclocheilus rhinocerous
CCGATCCGGCGATCGACAGCGCGAAGTTGATGTATTTCCTCAGCGACCAGCACGGATCAGCTCTAGGCATGACGAAGCGGATATCGTCCTCTTTTGGAAGGCCAAACAAAGTAGTTTCGCTTTCACAACGAAACACACGGCAACAACAATACTACAGCGAGAATCAAAGTTACGCCTTCTTTCTTTGTGTGAACATTTGGGCTGTGTTTTGCAAATCTTCCCACATCGTGACGTAGACATGTGGGGCCGTTTTAGGTAGGCGTTTTATAAAGAATATCTCTTTGAATTTGAGAATTTAGTCTTTGCAACTTTACAGATCTTATTTATGCACCAAGAGCTTGTAACACTCCAAAGAGGAAGGAAAAATTGAAATCGCATCATATGACCCCTTTAATGTACTAAAACAGTGACATTGGAGGACCAAATTCAGTACACAGCTTATTAATAAAGCATACTATTTACAGACAAGCAGAATAGCCCAGAATATGAACACACTAAATTGCACGTTAAGCATTTTTCCCCCTTAGAAATAAAAAGCTTCATTAAGCATTTGTTTGAACCGCTCCAATGTACGGAGCTGTATGAACCACTGCATGCTGTAAAGTAAACAGGAAGTGTTTGTACGAACTCAACTGGTTTTGTGAGCGAATGCAAAGTTTCTTGGGGGAACGCAAAAGTTTTGTGAGAGAATGCAAAAAATTTGAAAAATATTTCTTCCTTCCACCCCATATTTTGTCCACCACCATGACCCTTTAGGGTCTCCGTACAAATCTGCATTTCTATGACGTCAGTATTTAATTATTATTTTGTGTTATATTTTGTGTTTATTCTGATTTATTGCAGAAGAAATATCAAGGAATCACTTTTGCATTAAATTAAATTCAACCCGAATTAAGAAAGCAAATGTATTTTCATGTTGACTAACCCAGCATCCACAGTAAATCATGCACAGAGAATGCAGTATCAGCCTCACTCCAGATGCATGATTATTTCATATGGCACATCATGCACAATGCATTTATCCTTTTGAAATATAGATGAATCATTTCTGTGGCTGCCGGCCATTTTTTTGCATGGTTTGCAACAAAATTCAATAATTTATGAAGGAAATATGAGAGGCTGTCTGTTTGCTTGAATGACACAAGTCCATGAACGCAACCCAAACAGCAGAGTCATGAAACAGATGCATCGCTGAGAGTTGTGATGGTTGAAATTGAGAAACCAAATTTCAGTCTTTTCAGCTTCATAAGCTTTTAGTTCATTTACACACCCAGAACATCTAGGGTATTTTTCATTGTCATTTTCGACAAATTTTGGAGATGGATGTGAAGTGGAAAAGGTTATTGTCTTGTGTCTTGGTGCACTACCGGGGCTGCACTGCAAATTAATTATTCATGCTAACAATTGGAGAAGGGTGCTGGAAAAAGAGTTAAGAGCAAAAAGAATGAAAGACAAAGGATGCATGATATAAATCGGATGATAAATATGTGGGAATGCAACCATTTAACTGCATAAACAGTGTTTATTTCAACATTTTCTTGATGCTAAATATAATTAATTTCTTGCTGTTGATTTTTCAAAATGAAAGATAGACATGTTCTTGATAAGTTTTCGGAGATTTACCAATTTAGTCTTTAAATGACTCCTGGCACTTGTATTCAAACTCCATGTCCCAGTATGGTCTTGCGTCGGCTGGGTGGCAGGAGGGTGAAGTGAGCAGGTTGAGAAGTCCAGGGTTAACCACGAACTCTGACCTTAATCATCCCTGATTAGTACTCTCATCCCCTGAAGAACAGGCAGTCTGGATCCTGGATTTAACATTGATTAGCTGGGAACATGTTGTCCAGCCTTCTGTCACCCACGTGGAGCGTCAGCAGATGACATTGGAGTTAAATATGTTGTTAGTTGGTCAATTACTGTAACTGGTAATACCTGAAAGCAAGTTAAAATTTGACAACATACATACTAAAATATTGCAGGGGGTAGGGAATTCACAGGGAAGTCTGTGAAGATTTCTACTGAATTATGTGGATGCAGATTCCATATAGGCCTAGTCATGACATGAGTCTCAATTTAAAGACAGTGTGTGTATTTGTGCACATGGCTTGACATTTAATACATCCAAACAGTGTGTGGTGGTGTCAAAAATGTGCTTGTGTTAAATGTGTTTGCTTGGAAATTCTACCGGAGCTGGATGTGTATTCTATTCTATTCTATTCTATTCTATTCTATTCTAATGTCAGATCAAAATGTTTCTCTTGAATTTAAAAGTGTGTAAGCTCTCACATATGTAATCACAATCATCGCTTACTCAAAAAGGGCCATGTAATAGCTGTGAAATTATGTGATCCTCAAATTCCACAACACAGCTCAGCTAATCTAAGAATCATACTTGAATTTCCCTTTTTTTCCCCCCACCCTTTCTAATTTTAACCTTTTCAAAACAGTGTATTTTCCCAGTTTTCCATTGCACTGCTGGTAGCAGGTCTCAGACGACTGCATGTAAACTAGGAGCTAGAACCCCCTCTAGGGTATCAGATCCTGGACTCTCATTTCTAACTAGGTCAATGCTTGCTATAGCTGCAGACTCTCTATTTCTCCTTTTCTGTCTGTCTCTCTCTCTTTTCGACCCTTGTGCACCACAAGATCCATTTCTCATCTCGTACGCATCAACATCACAGTAATGTGTGTCCATTTATCCAGTCATTTTACTATACGCAATATAATCCTGAAAACAATTGAATAAGATTTCAAGAACTAACAATCATAATTGTAACGTTTCTCTGGCTGTGTATGTGTGAACTGTAAGAATGGCTGCAGTTGTTGAAAGCTTTTTCTGTTTCAAGCTTTGGGCGACTGACTGAGCGATTGGCTCAGTTGCAAAACAGTCACGTCCAATAGTTCAATACTCCGCTCCCTCAGGTCTGCCAGCACTGGCTTCAAAGAGACATCACGTGTGGATTCTCTTATCTTGTGAAAGCAATAAATGTTTTACATACATTTGTTTTTGGTGGAATATGAAGTCAAATAACATAGTACAGAATGGTATATGCCTTTAATTGGGGTTAGCAAGTCTTACCACAATATGTTGTTCTTTTTTCAGGACCAAGATATCTTATTACATCCATGGGGGCCTTGTATATTTTGGATGTGCAGTCAGAGGATGCAGTGAATATTTATCGCTGTACCACACGGCACCGATACACAGGGGAGACCAGACAGAGCAACAGTGCCCGACTTCTTTTATCAGGTGAGGGGCCTTTGTGTTGCTGTCACGGCTTCACATATACCTTCTCTCATATATCTATAGATGGAAGCAAGTGCTTCATGATTTGGTCAAAAATTCATATTGCAGTCATTTTCACATTTTGCATTTCAAATTTAAATTAAAATTGAAAAATACAATTAAGCAAAAAGGTACGAGAGACTGTTCCACAGTATTATTTGAATATAGTCACAGCTAAAGCACTCTGAGTCACTCTACTACATGCAGCGCAACAAGTTTCCATTACCAGGTAATTTGACTGTCTGCAATAGAAGCTAAAATGCTGTTTATGACACAAACAACCAATTAGAACATATCTGATGTTTAATATACAGGGATTTTGGACAGGGCTACCCAACACATTCTCAAGACAAATCATAAGTATTTTACAATTTGGTAAATTTGTTGCGAACTTGTACGATCTATTTCGTAAGGTTTTGTGTGATCTGCTCATCAGTCAGATGGTGAATGTATGAATTTATACAAAATTGCACACTCATACAATACTTACTTTGCTAAATAAATAAATATTGTATTTTAGTTATGTTTTACATAACAAATATTGTCTCAGGTTATGTATGTAACCTGGTTCAATGAGAGGGAACTCAACGCTGTGTCATGATGTTGACACTATGGGAATGTCTCTGTGTAAGCCTGTGTCTAAAGCAATATGGAAACAAGCCAATTTTATTGGCCATCCGCATGGTCAAGTTATGTAGCGTAAGTGCGTCACCACGACCATAACTAGACGCCTGAAATGCACGTCACCATCTTCTAATTGTCTAAAAGAAAATATTTCAGGCTTTGCATAAAGTATGGCAAAGTGACAGTGTACAGATGTAGCAACGGCCACTCCTGCACCATGGCATCCAGCCCTAACGGAGCTGAAGGTGTGAGGGTGAACCAGGAGGGACAGTGGGTCGACTCCTCTGAGGCAAACAGGTCCAGTTCCGCACTGCCAAACCTCTGCCAAATTAACTCCTCCACCTTGGGGTGGAGTCTCCATTCCCTGGGCCTCAACACCTGCCTCAACAGCATGTCTGCTCTCACATTTAAATGCCCTGGAATATAGACTGCCCTCAAGGAGAGCAGTCTTCCTTGAGCCCAAAGCAGAAATATGTTAGCCCCTCAGGACCGGGAGAATGTACCTGAGAGTCATAAATACAGCCTTCATCTCGAGGCAATTTATGTGCCAAAGGAGATGTCGGCTGTCCCAGACACCCTGGGCTGGGTGATGACAAATATCGAAGGGGATGCGACTGTAGTCACTGTCTTACAGCAGTAGCATGCTCCCAGTGTGGAAATCAAGGTGAAAAACTGGGGTTTCTTCCACATAAAAAAAAGGAATGAAGCCCTTGTCCTCTTAAGGGGGCTGCACATCAGGTGGAACCCTCTGCATATGAGCCACAACTGAAATGGTCTCATGTACAGGAGCCCCAAAGATATCACGTTTGCTGTAGCTGCAATAAGACCCAATAACTTCTGGTACTGGCAGACAGAAATTTCTTGACCCAGCCTGAAGTCTTTCAAGGTAGTAAGGATAGACTCGACTCAAGCAGGAGACTGTCATGCCTGCTTGGAAGTAGAGTCCCATACATCCCCAGAAAAGTCATCCTCTGACTCGGAGAGAGGTCACTCTTTGTGACCGTCAGTCTCAACCCCAGACTTCTCAAGTGAGCGAGGATGGCATCTCAATGCTGAACTGCTAAGTCCCTCAACTTGGCCAATATGAGCCAGCAGTCAACGTAGTTGAGTACATGAATGCCCTGGAGTCACAAAGGATGCAGGGCAGCATCCATGCACTTTGTGAACATGAGGGCTGGTAGGACTAGGCCGAAGGGAAGAACATGATATTGCTAAGTTTTGCCCTCAAAAGCGAACAGGAACTTCCTGTGCTGTGGCAGAATCTTGGTAGGGAAATATATTTATCGTGACAACCCAATGCTCAAATTGGATTTGACACACAATTATTATGAGTGTTAGCATCTTGACCACACAGTCCACACAGAGTACTGTTCAGAGCCTGCAGATCTAAAATTGGACACAATCCCCCATCCCTCTTGGGGACTAAAAATTAAAAGCTGAAAAATCTTGATTTTCTTAAGGGAAGGGGATCATGTTCTATTGCCCCCTTTGGCCATAGGGGAATGTAAGTCTTGTGCTAACAATGGAGACTGCCTTTTCTTCACCAGAGTGCTGAGCACCCATTTGAAGCGAGGAGGTTGAAAATCAAACTGAATCCTGTACCCTTTCCAGACTTTTCATAGAACCCATTGAGATAAATTTGGCAGAAGTTTCCATGCTGCCAAATGCTGTGAATGAAGAATCACTTTGTTGATTTCAAATTGTAACAGAGGGGTCAATTGTTCGTAACCCTGAAATATTGTACTGGCAGGTAATTCTCAAACATCACTTATTTGAGATAGTTTGAAAAAAGAGTCCCCAACTTCCTCGAGAGAGGCAAGCATCTTTGTTTTTCTTATCTTTTTTAGTAGAAGGTGGGCACCAATTTCTGGTAGCTACAGTGGGTACGGAAAGTATTCAGACCCCCTTAAATTTTTCACTCTTTGTTATATTGCAGCCATTTGCTAAAATCATTTAAGTTAATTTTTTTTCCTCATTAATGTACACACAGCACCCCATATTGACAGAAAAACACAGAATTGTTGACATTTTTGCAGATTTATTAAAAAAGAAAAACTAAAATATCACATGGTCCTAAGTATTCACCCCCTTTGCTGTGACACTCATATATTGAACTCAGGTGCTGTCCATTTCTTCTGAACATCCTTGAGATGGTTCTACACCTTAATTTGAGTCCAGCTGTGTTTGATTATACCGATTGGACTTGATTAGGAAAGCCACACACCTATCTATATAAGACCTTACAGCTCACAGCGCATGTCAGAGCAAATGAGAATCATGAGGTCAAAGGAACTGCCTGAAGAGCTCAGAGACAGAATTGTGGCAAGGCACAGATCTGGCCAAGGTTACAAAAAAATTTCTGCTGCACTTAAGGTTCCTAAGAGCACAGTGGCCTCCATAATCCTTAAATGGAAGACGTTTGGGACAACCAGAACCCTTCCTAGAGCTGGCCATCCGGCCAAACTGAGCTATCGGGGGAGAAGAGCCTTGGTGAGAGAGGTAAAGAAGAACCCAAAGATCACTGTCGCTGAGCTCCAGAGATGCAGTCGGGAGATGGGAGAAAGTTGTAGAAAGTCAACCATCACTGCAGCCCTCCACCAGTCGGGGCTTTATGGCAGAGTGGCCCGACGGAAGCCTCTCCTCAGTGCAAGACACATGAAAACCCGCATGGAGTTTGCTAAAAAACACCCGAAGGACTCCAAGATGGTGAGAAATAAGATCCTCTGGTCTGATGAGACCAAGATAGAACTTTTTGGCCTTAATTCTAAGCGGTATGTGTGGAGAAAACCAGGCACTGCTCATCACCTGTCCAATACAGTCCCAACAGTGAAGCATGGTGGTGGCAGCATCATGCTGTGGGGGTGTTTTTCAGCTGCAGGGACAGGACGACTGGTTGCAATCGAGGGAAAGATGAATGCGGCCAAGTACAGGGATATCCTGGACGAAAACCTTCTCCAGAGTGCTCAGGACCTCAGACTGGGCCAAAGGTTTACCTTCCAACAAGACAATGACCCTAAGCACACAGCTAAAATAACGAAGGAATGGCTTCACAACAACTCTGTGACTGTTCTTGAATGGCCCAGCCAGAGCCCTGACTTAAACCCAATTGAGCATCTCTGGAGAGACCTAAAAATGGCTGTCCACCAACGTTTACCATCCAACCTGACAGAACTGGAGAGGATCTGCAAGGAGGAATGGCAGAGGATCCCCAAATCCAGGTGTGAAAAACTTGTTGCATCTTTCCCAAAAAGACTCATGGCTGTATTAGATCAAAAGGATGCTTCTACTAAATACTGAGCAAAGGGTCTGAATACTTAGGACCATATGATATTTCAGTTTTTCTTTTTTAATAAATCTGCAAAAATGTCAACAATTCTGTGTTTTTCTGTCAATATGGGATGCTGTGTGTACATTAATGAGGAAAAAAAATTAACTTAAATGATTTTAGCAAATGGCTGCAATATAACAAAGAGTGAAAAATGTAAGGGGGTCTGAATACTTTCCGTACCCACTGTATATATAATAAAA
>NW_015636081.1:170678-196499 GCF_001515625.1 Sinocyclocheilus rhinocerous
GAAGGAGCGTCCGGCGGGCTTGCGGCAACCACATGTGACTACCCCGGGCTGGACTCCGCTTCGTCCACGGTGAAAGCCGATCCGGCGATCCACCGCGCGAAGTTGATGTATTTCCACAGCGACCAGCACGGATCAGCTCTAGGCATGACGAAGCGGATATCGTCCTCTTTTGGAAGGCCAAACAAAGTAGTTTCGCTTTCACAACGAAACACACGGCAACAACAATACTACAGCGAGAATCAAAGTTACGCCTTCTTTCTTTGTGTGAACATTTGGGCTGTGTTTTGCAAATCTTCCCACATCGTGACGTAGACATGTGGGGCCGTTTTAGGTAGGCGTTTTATAAAGAATATCTCTTTGAATTTGAGAATTTAGTCTTTGCAACTTTACAGATCTTATTTATGCACCAAGAGCTTGTAACACTCCAAAGAGGAAGGAAAAATTGAAATCGCATCATATGACCCCTTTAATGTACTAAAACAGTGACATTGGAGGACCAAATTCAGTACACAGCTTATTAATAAAGCATACTATTTACAGACAAGCAGAATAGCCCAGAATATGAACACACTAAATTGCACGTTAAGCATTTTTCCCCCTTAGAAATAAAAAGCTTCATTAAGCATTTGTTTGAACCGCTCCAATGTACGGAGCTGTATGAACCACTGCATGCTGTAAAGTAAACAGGAAGTGTTTGTACGAACTCAACTGGTTTTGTGAGCGAATGCAAAGTTTCTTGGGGGAACGCAAAAGTTTTGTGAGAGAATGCAAAAGATTTGAAAAATATTTCTTCCTTCCACCCCATATTTTGTCCACCACCATGACCCTTTAGGGTCTCCGTACAAATCTGCATTTCTATGACGTCAGTATTTAATTATTATTTTGTGTTATATTTTGTGTTTATTCTGATTTATTGCAGAAGAAATATCAAGGAATCACTTTTGCATTAAATTAAATTCAACCCGAATTAAGAAAGCAAATGTATTTTCATGTTGACTAACCCAGCATCCACAGTAAATCATGCACAGAGAATGCAGTATCAGCCTCACTCCAGATGCATGATTATTTCATATGGCACATCATGCACAATGCATTTATCCTTTTGAAATATAGATGAATCATTTCTGTGGCTGCCGGCCATTTTTTTGCATGGTTTGCAACAAAATTCAATAATTTATGAAGGAAATATGAGAGGCTGTCTGTTTGCTTGAATGACACAAGTCCATGAACGCAACCCAAACAGCAGAGTCATGAAACAGATGCATCGCTGAGAGTTGTGATGGTTGAAATTGAGAAACCAAATTTCAGTCTTTTCAGCTTCATAAGCTTTTAGTTCATTTACACACCCAGAACATCTAGGGTATTTTTCATTGTCATTTTCGACAAATTTTGGAGATGGATGTGAAGTGGAAAAGGTTATTGTCTTGTGTCTTGGTGCACTACCGGGGCTGCACTGCAAATTAATTATTCATGCTAACAATTGGAGAAGGGTGCTGGAAAAAGAGTTAAGAGCAAAAAGAATGAAAGACAAAGGATGCATGATATAAATCGGATGATAAATATGTGGGAATGCAACCATTTAACTGCATAAACAGTGTTTATTTCAACATTTTCTTGATGCTAAATATAATTAATTTCTTGCTGTTGATTTTTCAAAATGAAAGATGGACATGTTCTTGATAAGTTTTCGGAGATTTACCAATTTAGTCTTTAAATGACTCCTGGCACTTGTATTCAAACTCCATGTCCCAGTATGGTCTTGCGTCGGCTGGGTGGCAGGAGGGTGAAGTGAGCAGGTTGAGAAGTCCAGGGTTAACCACGAACTCTGACCTTAATCATCCCTGATTAGTACTCTCATCCCCTGAAGAACAGGCAGTCTGGATCCTGGATTTAACATTGATTAGCTGGGAACATGTTGTCCAGCCTTCTGTCACCCACGTGGAGCGTCAGCAGATGACATTGGAGTTAAATATGTTGTTAGTTGGTCAATTACTGTAACTGGTAATACCTGAAAGCAAGTTAAAATTTGACAACATACATACTAAAATATTGCAGGGGGTAGGGAATTCACAGGGAAGTCTGTGAAGATTTCTACTGAATTATGTGGATGCAGATTCCATATAGGCCTAGTCATGACATGAGTCTCAATTTAAAGACAGTGTGTGTATTTGTGCACATGGCTTGACATTTAATACATCCAAACAGTGTGTGGTGGTGTCAAAAATGTGCTTGTGTTAAATGTGTTTGCTTGGAAATTCTACCGGAGCTGGATGTGTATTCTATTCTATTCTATTCTATTCTAATGTCAGATCAAAATGTTTCTCTTGAATTTAAAAGTGTGTAAGCTCTCACATATGTAATCACAATCATCGCTTACTCAAAAAGGGCCATGTAATAGCTGTGAAATTATGTGATCCTCAAATTCCACAACACAGCTCAGCTAATCTAAGAATCATACTTGAATTTCCCTTTTTTTCCCCCCACCCTTTCTAATTTTAACCTTTTCAAAACAGTGTATTTTCCCAGTTTTCCATTGCACTGCTGGTAGCAGGTCTCAGACGACTGCATGTAAACTAGGAGCTATAACCCCCTCTAGGGTATCAGATCCTGGACTCTCATTTCTAACTAGGTCAATGCTTGCTATAGCTGCAGACTCTCTATTTCTCCTTTTCTGTCTGTCTCTCTCTCTTTTCGACCCTTGTGCACCACAAGATCCATTTCTCATCTCGTACGCATCAACATCACAGTAATGTGTGTCCATTTATCCAGTCATTTTACTATACGCAATATAATCCTGAAAACAATTGAATAAGATTTCAAGAACTAACAATCATAATTGTAACGTTTCTCTGGCTGTGTATGTGTGAACTGTAAGAATGGCTGCAGTTGTTGAAAGCTTTTTCTGTTTCAAGCTTTGGGCGACTGACTGAGCGATTGGCTCAGTTGCAAAACAGTCACGTCCAATAGTTCAATACTCCGCTCCCTCAGGTCTGCCAGCACTGGCTTCAAAGAGACATCACGTGTGGATTCTCTTATCTTGTGAAAGCAATAAATGTTTTACATACATTTGTTTTTGGTGGAATATGAAGTCAAATAACATAGTACAGAATGGTATATGCCTTTAATTGGGGTTAGCAAGTCTTACCACAATATGTTGTTCTTTTTTCAGGACCAAGATATCTTATTACATCCATGGGGGCCTTGTATATTTTGGATGTGCAGTCAGAGGATGCAGTGAATATTTATCGCTGTACCACACGGCACCGATACACAGGGGAGACCAGACAGAGCAACAGTGCCCGACTTCTTTTATCAGGTGAGGGGCCTTTGTGTTGCTGTCACGGCTTCACATATACCTTCTCTCATATATCTATAGATGGAAGCAAGTGCTTCATGATTTGGTCAAAAATTCATATTGCAGTCATTTTCACATTTTGCATTTCAAATTTAAATTAAAATTGAAAAATACAATTAAGCAAAAAGGTACGAGAGACTGTTCCACAGTATTATTTGAATATAGTCACAGCTAAAGCACTCTGAGTCACTCTACTACATGCAGCGCAACAAGTTTCCATTACCAGGTAATTTGACTGTCTGCAATAGAAGCTAAAATGCTGTTTATGACACAAACAACCAATTAGAACATATCTGATGTTTAATATACAGGGATTTTGGACAGGGCTACCCAACACATTCTCAAGACAAATCATAAGTATTTTACAATTTGGTAAATTTGTTGCGAACTTGTACGATCTATTTCGTAAGGTTTTGTGTGATCTGCTCATCAGTCAGATGGTGAATGTATGAATTTATACAAAATTGCACACTCATACAATACTTACTTTGCTAAATAAATAAATATTGTATTTTAGTTATGTTTTACATAACAAATATTGTCTCAGGTTATGTATGTAACCTGGTTCAATGAGAGGGAACTCAACGCTGTGTCATGATGTTGACACTATGGGAATGTCTCTGTGTAAGCCTGTGTCTAAAGCAATATGGAAACAAGCCAATTTTATTGGCCATCCGCATGGTCAAGTTATGTAGCGTAAGTGCGTCACCACGACCATAACTAGACGCCTGAAATGCACGTCACCATCTTCTAATTGTCTAAAAGAAAATATTTCAGGCTTTGCATAAAGTATGGCAAAGTGACAGTGTACAGATGTAGCAACGGCCACTCCTGCACCATGGCATCCAGCCCTAACGGAGCTGAAGGTGTGAGGGTGAACCAGGAGGGACAGTGGGTCGACTCCTCTGAGGCAAACAGGTCCAGTTCCGCACTGCCAAACCTCTGCCAAATTAACTCCTCCACCTTGGGGTGGAGTCTCCATTCCCTGGGCCTCAACACCTGCCTCAACAGCATGTCTGCTCTCACATTTAAATGCCCTGGAATATAGACTGCCCTCAAGGAGAGCAGTCTTCCTTGAGCCCAAAGCAGAAATATGTTAGCCCCTCAGGACCGGGAGAATGTACCTGAGAGTCATAAATACAGCCTTCATCTCGAGGCAATTTATGTGCCAAAGGAGATGTCGGCTGTCCCAGACACCCTGGGCTGGGTGATGACAAATATCGAAGGGGATGCGACTGTAGTCACTGTCTTACAGCAGTAGCATGCTCCCAGTGTGGAAATCAAGGTGAAAAACTGGGGTTTCTTCCACATAAAAAAAAGGAATGAAGCCCTTGTCCTCTTAAGGGGGCTGCACATCAGGTGGAACCCTCTGCATATGAGCCACAACTGAAATGGTCTCATGTACAGGAGCCCCAAAGATATCACGTTTGCTGTAGCTGCAATAAGACCCAATAACTTCTGGTACTGGCAGACAGAAATTTCTTGACCCAGCCTGAAGTCTTTCAAGGTAGTAAGGATAGACTCGACTCAAGCAGGAGACTGTCATGCCTGCTTGGAAGTAGAGTCCCATACATCCCCAGAAAAGTCATCCTCTGACTCGGAGAGAGGTCACTCTTTGTGACCGTCAGTCTCAACCCCAGACTTCTCAAGTGAGCGAGGATGGCATCTCAATGCTGAACTGCTAAGTCCCTCAACTTGGCCAATATGAGCCAGCAGTCAACGTAGTTGAGTACATGAATGCCCTGGAGTCACAAAGGATGCAGGGCAGCATCCATGCACTTTGTGAACATGAGGGCTGGTAGGACTAGGCCGAAGGGAAGAACATGATATTGCTAAGTTTTGCCCTCAAAAGCGAACAGGAGATACTTCCTGTGCTGTGGCAGAATCTTGGTAGGGAAATATATTTATCGTGACAACCCAATGCTCAAATTGGATTTGACACACAATTATTATGAGTGTTAGCATCTTGACCACACAGTCCACACAGAGTACTGTTCAGAGCCTGCAGATCTAAAATTGGACACAATCCCCCATCCCTCTTGGGGACTAAAAATTAAAAGCTGAAAAATCTTGATTTTCTTAAGGGAAGGGGATCATGTTCTATTGCCCCCTTTGGCCATAGGGGAATGTAAGTCTTGTGCTAACAATGGAGACTGCCTTTTCTTCACCAGAGTGCTGAGCACCCATTTGAAGCGAGGAGGTTGAAAATCAAACTGAATCCTGTACCCTTTCCAGACTTTTCATAGAACCCATTGAGATAAATTTGGCAGAAGTTTCCATGCTGCCAAATGCTGTGAATGAAGAATCACTTTGTTGATTTCAAATTGTAACAGAGGGGTCAATTGTTCGTAACCCTGAAATATTGTACTGGCAGGTAATTCTCAAACATCACTTATTTGAGATAGTTTGAAAAAAGAGTCCCCAACTTCCTCGAGAGAGGCAAGCATCTTTGTTTTTCTTATCTTTTTTAGTAGAAGGTGGGCACCAATTTCTGGTAGCTACAGTGGGTACGGAAAGTATTCAGACCCCCTTAAATTTTTCACTCTTTGTTATAAGCAGAGATTGGACAAAATACACGCTGGGGACCTCCACTTTCCGAAACACCAAAGATGGCAGGGTAAGCAGAAAAGTCCCTAGAAGTTTTCAAGGAGGAGACCAGATGCGATGTCGTGAAGCCTCAGACTCCTACCTGACGGAGCATGCCCTGCAGCCACAACTGCCAGGGCTGTTTTGTTTTGGCCATCCTAGTGACAATGTCCTCAGATCATCCCTGGCTTTGGGTGGCCATATACGACAACTGGACCCCCAGTTTTGGCAGGACACACAGGCCTGTTGCTCTTCCCTTCTACCCCAAGAGGAGCTAAGGCCTGACACATTTTTTCCATTCTTTTTTCCTTTTCAATTCCTCATGAACACAAAGAATCCCAAACATGCACACAAAAAACGGCTTCCTGAAGACAAAGAAGCTAGTAATGTGCATTTCAGTTGTCTATGGTCTTGGTGATGTGCTTTCGCTACGCTACCTGACCATGCTGATAGTCAATAGAACTGGTGTTTTTCCACACATGCTTCAGACACCGTCTCACGCAGAGGCGTTCCAATAGTGTCAACGTCATGATGCAGTGTTGAGTTCCACTTCATTTTTTAGTTCAACAATGCCTTCAAGTCATTTTGCTTCTCAATGTTTAGATTTGTTTAGATAGTTGTATTGGAAAACAACAAAAGTACTGTGTAAGGAGTTTTTTTTTTTTTTGCATTGTGCAAATTCTCATGAGATCAGTTTGGGCTAATCAGCATACAGACACCACAGAAATAGAAACAAAATGACTGACAAAATGTCCTTTTGCTGATTAGGACACATTTACATTCACTTCAATATGTGATAACTATTAAAACTTTGTTTATAATACAAATATGTTATAAGGGTTTACAAAAACTCAAGTGTGTGATTGTTTTTTTGTTTTTTTTTGCGTAAGTTGTTTATGACCTTTAACTGATTAAAGAAACCTGTTAAAGGTGTGTACACGACCTCACGGGAGTGAGGGAATGGGAGGTATGCAGATTGAAATTCACAATTTGATCTTTGCTCATGGCAGCCCATGGTCAGATCTGCAGCCAGGTTGTTTTGAGTCAAACACCTGAGCCGTAAATGAAGAGACTAATTACTCTGGAGCCAGTGGAAAATGATGTCATGGGAACAGATTGGCTGATTGCCACCACAAGAATACGCATGGTGGATATTTTGTTTTACTGTTGGAGCAAAAATTACATTTACCGTGGTCTCTTATTTATCTCTATTGAAGCTTATTCTGTTTTAGTCCATGTTCATGTACTGTATCTGATACTTTATTCGATCAAAAATACAGTACAAAAAGTAATATTGTGAAATATTATTACAATTTAAAATGACTGTTTTCTATTTTAATATTTCTTTAAATGTAATTTATCCCTCTGTTGGCAAAGCTGAATTTTCAGCAGCATGTCTTCAGTGTCATATGATCCTTCAGAAATGAATAATTATTCAGACATTATCAAACATGATTGCAAATGTTGAAAACCGTTTTTGCTGCTTAATATATTATGGTAGAAGCCATAATAAACTACCATTTAAAAGTTTGGAGTAAGTAATAATAATAATAATAATAATACCTTTATTCAGCAAAAACACACTAAATTGATCAAAAGTGATAATTAAGACATTTAGAATGTCTTAAAAAGATTAAAGTTACAAAATATTTCTGTTTCAAAGAAAGGATGTTCTTTTGAACTTTCTATTCATCAAAAAAAATCTTGAAAAAAAAGTATCACCGTTTCCACAAAAATATTAAGCCGCACGTGTCACGCCCCTGGACTGTGTTTGAGTTTTTTTTCCCCTCCTTGTGCTTGCCCTGACCTAGTTTCTCCCTTATGTTAGTTGTGTTTATTGCTCCCAGGTGTGTCTCGTTTCCTCCCTCGTTAGTTATGTATTTATAGTTGTCTGCCCTATGTTTCGCTGTCCGGTATTAAACGTCAATTCTCGGTTCCTACGTGTGTGTTCCTTGTTCCATGTGGATTATTAAAGACTGTATCATCGTGAATTCCCCTACGTCTCCTCGTTCCTCGCTCCTCACAGGAGGCAAGTGTGACAGAATACCGGACCAAATACAGTTAGTTGCGTGTTTCCCCCCGTTTTTTGTTTCTGAGTTTTTTACAGTGTTTGCTTTCTGTTTTCCCCGTGTTTCCATGGATCCCCTCTACGCTAAGTTTACCTCCCTTGCCCATAAGGACCTGCCCCTATTGGGGTATGCGGTTGAATGGCGTTTGACAACGCTGCGCTGAACTCACAGTTCTGGATCAGGGCAAATTACCATCGCCCCGTTGACCTCCCAGACACCACTGGACTGAGCTGAAGGGAAGCAATCATCCGGTGTCTGGAGAGTGTCTACCCCTGATCTGGAACAAAGCCAGACCTGGAGCCCAGTCCACCATCTCCCCGCTGCGCGGAGCTCAAGTCCGAGCCCACCGTTGACGGAGAGCCTGAAACCGCCCCGACCAACAAGCCATCGCCGCATGGAGCGACAGAGCTGAGGATCGCCACGGAGCCGGAGCTGCTCATGACGTCAGTCCAGGTGCAAGAGCTGGCAACAGAACTCGCCATGAGGGAAAAAGCGGTGGACAGAGAGAGCGCGGAGAAGAGATCCACCCCCTGCACCGTGGCTGAGGGTGAGCTGAGTAAGGATTTGGGTGAATGCAAATCTGAGGAAAACTTAATTGACTTGTTTACCAACCTGCCCATTTTCCGTCCTTCTCCGTCGGGGAACTCTGTCCCTCCCGTTCCTGAGTTTAGCCCAGAGTGGGCTCCTGTTCCCCCGTCCAGCCCAGAGAGGGCTCCCATTCCTGAGATAAGCCCTGAAAGCCCGGAGGCTCACAAATGCCCGCTCCTACCTCCTCCTCCACTGTCGTTTGGCAGCACCTCTGCTCGACCTCAGCCCACCATCGGTACAGTGCGAGCTCCGCGGGTCTGCCATCCTCCATCGTCACAGTGGCTGCAGAATCCCTGGTCTCCGCCTCCAGCCTTTGAGACCCAGACTCCACCTTGGCCCGTTGACCCTGCGACTCCACCATGGCTCCTAGTTCCCTCTGCTCCGCCTTGACCCATCAGTCCACTGGCTCCGCCGGGCTCCCTCGTCCGTCCGGCTCCGCCTTGGTCTGTCGTCCACCATCCGTCGCCTCAGGACTCCACTCCTCTGGCTGCGCCTGTCCCTCCGGCTCTGTTAGGCTCCTCCATCCCTTCGGCTCCTCCTCGGCCCCCTGAATAGGTGTGTTTGTAGTCCACCCTGCCTGCTGCATTAGAATGGAAATATTTCTGTATGAGGTGAAAATATGTGATTTCCCGCCTCCGCCTCGGTAGCCATTGGATCCTGCCTGTCGCCCTGGCTCATCGGCTCTCCGTCTCCGCCTCGGGCTCCTCCGCCGTCGTTGGTCGGCCCCCCGGAGTCATCGGCCCTTCCTCCTCAATGGCTCCTCCCTCCGTCGGCTCCACCGTGGGTCACCATTATGGTTGTGGCCTGGGTCCCACCTGGCACCACATGCTCCGAGTCCCTCCTGTTTCCTCCCTGGCTCTGTCTGTCGCCCTCCTCCCGGGTGTCCGTCCTCCTCCCGAGCCTCCTCCCGAGGTCCCACCTGTCCCTCCCTGTGTTGTTCCTTCGGCGCGAGCACGCGCCTTCCAGGAGGGGGGCGATATGTTACGCCCCTGGACTGTGTTTGAGTGTTTCTCCCCTCCTTGTGCTTGCCCTGACCTAGTTTCTCCTTCATGTTAATTGTGTTTATTGCTCCCAGGTGTGTCTCGTTTCCTCCCTCGTTAGTTGTGTATTTATAGTTGTCTGCCCTGTTTCGCTGTCTGGTATTAAACGTTAAACTGTATCATCGTGAATTCCCCTACGTCTCCTCATTCCTCACAGGAGGCAAGTGTGACAGCACGACTGTTTGATGATAATAAGAACCATTTTTAATAATTGAGCACCAAATCAGCATATTCAAATGATTTCTGAAGTACCATGTGACACTAAAGACTGAAGTAATGGCTGCTGAAAGTTCAGCTTTGCCATCAACCTAGTTTCTCCTTCATGTTAATTGTGTTTATTGCTTGCTCCCAGGTCTCGTTTCCTCCCTCGTTAGTTGTGTATTTATAGTTGTCTGCCCTGTTTCGCTGTCTGGTATTAAACGTTAAACTGTATCATCGTGAATTCCCCTACGTCTCCTCATTCCTCACAGGAGGCAAGTGTGACAGCACGACTGTTTGATGATAATAAGAACCATTTTTAATAATTGAGCACCAAATCAGCATATTCAAATGATTTCTGAAGTACCATGTGACACTAAAGACTGAAGTAATGGCTGCTGAAAGTTCAGCTTTGCCATCAGAGCAATAAATAAATTAAAATAGAAAACTGTTGTTTTAAATTTGAATAATATTACAATATTACTATTGATAAGCGATGCTTGGTGAGCATCTTTGAACTTCATTCAAAAATTAAAAATAAATAAATAAATAAAATCTTAATTATTCCAAACTCTTGACAGGTAGCATATAAAGCAAACATATTTTCTCTCACTGTCTTTTAGAACCTGTGGACTCTGCTCCGGTGATTCTAGATGGGTTTGAACGGAGGGAAGTTATGGTGGGTCATCGGGTGGAGCTCCCATGTAAAGCATCCGGTCACCCCCCGCCCAGATATCGCTGGCTGAGGGACAACAGCCCCTTAGAATCAGACAGCCGGTACCACCAGAGTGTATCGGGCCTTCTCATCGAGGCCACACGACCCAGTGATGCAGGCAGTTATGTGTGTGAGGTGTGGAACAGCTTCGGGAATGCCAAAGTGGTCGGACGGCTGGTGGTTAAACGTAAGATATCTTGTGACAGTATTCAACCATTGTTGCATTCACATTATTAGTTATGTGAATATAAGCATGACAACTCCTGAATGTCCTAGCTTTTTTCAGAGGCTTGTATTTAAACCTTTCATGATAGGACCCCTTTGACAGATACAATCTTGACAGATCTTTTCACTATTGTTTTGTAAACCAAGAATGTAAGTTCATTAGTCAGCACACACATTAATTTGAATGGGCTGCTATTAGCTAACAAGTCTTTAGTTATGCTTTAGTTAAGCAACAAACTTTGGAGGATGAAAGATTTATTTATTTTTTTTAGACATTGTCTAAAAAAGTGTATTATTGTCTGTGTTTTCATCTACCTCAGAGCCTCTGAAAGCAGTGGTGAGCCCACGGAAGGTGAGAGGCAGCGTGGGTAGCCAAGTGTCACTGTTCTGCAGTGTGACTGGCTCTGACGAGTATGAAATCGCCTGGTACAGGAATGGTGAGAAGATCTATCAGGGTATAAACGTACGTATCACGGGCATCAACAATGAGAACCTGGTGATGGAGGGAATGGCCAAGAGTGATGGAGGAGCGTATCAGTGCTTTGCTCGAAATGGCAAGATGTCCACCCAAGACTTAGTGCAGGTCGTCTTAGAAGGTGAGTAAGAGTGTTATGTTTATTAGCATTAAATTATAAAAATTACACTGTAAATAATATTTTTTTCTAAGTAAAATAAAACAAAATTTTTTTTTTTTTTTAACAGGAAAATACTGTTTTATTATTTTTACTCCATGTTTAATTTAATGTTTAATTCAATGCGTTACTTGTCATTGCTTTGTAATTAAATCTGAAATTTACTAGCAATTTCTGACTGAAAATTGTTTCAAAGGAAGTTCTACACCATTTTTTCAGTGTATGAAAAAATTATGCCCGTAATAAGCCAGTACTGCGACATAAAATACTATGTCAAACATTACAGGACATAAAATGGATTTTGGAGATCATCTCTTTTGACCCCTTTAATGTTTGCATTTGCATTAGGTGTTAGCATCTACTGTATCTAAATATATTATCTTAAAATGTGTTATTACTTTTAAAGGAACAGTTCACCCAAAAATGAAAATGTTTCACCAATCACCTTCATGTCATTCTTACCCTATCATTTTCTCTTTTTTTCCCCCCCATGTAACACAAAGCATTATATTAGACAGAGATTCTCTTTTCCACACAGTAAATGTGGATCATAATTTATACTGGCAATCACCATAAAAAGCACCATAAAACATAGTCCAGACAACTTCAGTTATATCAAGAACAAAAGAAGGAAAATAATTGGGTGAGTAAATGATGACAACACTTTTACTTTTGGGTGAACTAATCCTTTAAATGCAAAAAAAAAAAAAAAAAAAAGCTTTACACTTGATGCAAATGGTGCCAACAAAGCCTCTCCCCCAAATCTCAGTTATGCAAATGCTATGTTTGACATTTATAAATGAATTTATTTCTTTAAACCACTACTTCAACTGCTATTTTTATCCAACCAGCCGCCGAACCACACACACATGATTGTAGGATATCATAGGTAATGACGGGTACATTTAGGTTGATTTCAAAAGTCAATCAGATAAAGGCATCTTAGTAGGCAGAATGTTACACAAACATTGGATTCAGCTGTGAAAATTGTGAAGCATATGTGTAACTGTGCATGTGTTTCAATATAACACTCTGCTGGACTCTACTGAAGCTACTCAGCCCTGCAGCTGAAAAGATTTGTTGCTCAGCTTGGTTGCTGGGGCAACTGTCTCCTATTGCCACAAAACTGTATAAAGAGGATATTGATAATCTATAATAATGTTTTAAAAAGCCAGGATGATCAGAAAGTAAAGATTTCAATAGAACTAAACTTAAAAACAAAGCTGTTTTGCAAGAAATGTCTGGCTAGAGCCAGTGTTTTTTTTTTGTTTGTTTGTTTTTCAATGTCCATTATTTATTGTGAATGTGAAGAAGTCGTTTCGGTAACGCTTTAGATTACAGCCCGCAATGTACCACTTAATTAAACAGAATTTACAGCGTACCTATTTGTAACTATAGAGTACCTCCACAGTACCTACTTGTAGGTATAAGGGAACAATATGCAACGTTTGGGGAATAAGGGGGTAATAACCAGTGGTGGAAAGAGTACTGAAAAAATATACTCAAGTAAAAGTACCATTACCTTCCAAAAAACTACTTGAGTAAGAGTAAAAGAGTAGCCTATTTAAAAGTACTCATGAGTATTGAGTAGTGAGTACTGAGCTGTGGATTCTACCCCCTCATAATAAACGCTGTACACCGCAATATTTCATAAGTAAGGTGTAACTATTCTAAGATTACGTGGTATGCGTCTTTTGCTACTGTGTTAGGCAACAATATTATGATTTAGAAGTTGCCTTACTGTAATAACACAAAATATATGATGCAGTATATATTTTACAGTATTATTGTATTATTACAACATATCTTACATGACTGATACAAATAGTAAACTATAGTATACTATAGTAGGCTATGATTTAGTAATTATAGTAAAGTTAAAAACCACCATAGTATTTATAAAATTTTACCACAGTTTACTTAAGAATATATGCTATAGTATTTACTAGTGTTTCTTTATGTGGGATCATGCAGATTATAAAGTATGGGGAAATTATGTAATGAGTTTCTGCTATGATTTGGTTTAGAAATTTCCATAAATTTACCTGATGAAAGAGCATTGCATATGGTCATCTCAGCAGCGGGTCCGTCAGCAGCATTGTACCGTCGAGGTTGCAATACAGTGGAAAACTAGATTACCTGTTTCCAGCTGCTCCCAGGATATAACCCATAAATATAACATCATAATACACAACACATGTATATTTACTGTATAATTGATGTTTTTTGATAGCTGTAGTGCTGTTGGTGCACTTGAGTTTTCGTATGTGGTTCGAGGCAAGTAGAATAAAATGTACTACAACATTTTTCTTAACTACTATGCAAACATACACCCTTGTTATATGTAGATATTGTGTAATGCGGGCTGTAATTTAATGTGATCCCTTGTTACCCTCTTGTTACGTGTAGTTAGTGTGTAAGTGTAACATCCGCGGGCTGTAATTTAATGTGATCCCTTGCCCTCTTGTTACGTGTAGTTACAGTGTAAGTGTAACATCCACGGGCTGTAATTTAAAGTGATCCCTTGTTACCCTCTTGTTACGTGTAGTTACTGTGTAAGTGTAACATCTGCGGGCTGTAGTTTAAAGTGATCCCTTGTTTGTTACATGTAGTTACTGTGTAAGAATAACATCTGCGGGCTGTAATTTAAAGTGATCCCTTGTTACCCTCTTGTTACGTCTAGTTAATGTGTAAGTGTAACATTAAACAATTTTAGTTATGCTACAATAGATTTGTTTCAAAGTTATTAACAATGAACTGTATTACATAGTTAAATGCAAGGTCTAAAGACCTTAAGTTAAGAAAGAAATATATATTTTTTAATTTTACAAAATTTTAACAGACCTTTTCCAAGAACAGAATGCAGAAAAAATTAATTTGCAACCACTTATACAAAATAACACACACACAAAAACAAATAATGTTCTAAATTTATTTTTAATAGGCATACTGTCAATTTTTCCTTTCAGCAGTGGGCAGGAGTCAACGAATTTCTGGAGATTTCTTGCAAAGTTGTCCCTGCAGAGTATGAGGGAGCAGAAAAGTTCTCCCCCTCTGATGCAGTTTTCACCTGTGATCACAATTAGAGAAAAATACATTGCAAAAAAAATGTTAATGTATGTCAAGTTTGCATAATTTAAAGAAGTGTTGCACAAAGCTTATATTTAACCAAATATAAAAAATAAGGACTTCTGTGAGGACTCTGTGTCACAGCAATGTTTGGCTGGATACGGACTGGATCCGGGTGACTGCAGTGACCATCTGATCTGGATACAGACTGGATCTGGTGGCTGCGGTGACCTCGGAATAAGAGAGAAACAGACTAATATTAGAGTAGATGCCATTCTTCTAATGATGTAGCAAGTACATAGGGTGTTATGTGAATGTCCGGTTGCCCTGATTAATGTAGCCTAAAAATCCTTTAACAGATTTGAATATTAGAAAAAAAAAAATGTTAATGTATGTCAAGTTTGCATAATTTAAAGAAGTGTTGCACAAAGCTTATATTTAACCAAATATAAAAAATAAGGACTTCTGTGAGGACTCCGTGTAACAGCAATGTTTCAAGGCAAATCTGTAAGAGTTGCCAACACTGTGATATGGTAAACAAGCAATAAATAATAAAATAACAAAGGACTACAAAACTTACATGGGTAACTGGAAAATAACAAACAAGAACTTAATAGTAAAACAAAATAGAGAATATGCAACAGTCAGTAGGTGACAGTCAACTCCACTCTGATGGGCTCCAACTCACCTTAACCCCTGGGTATACCCTGTACCTTACGAAAATTAAACATGTTTATACCATAGTTTAAAAAAAAGTAACATTGTTACTATAGTTAAAGCATGGGTACCACAAAACAGCCATGATTGTGCTACAAAAACTGTGTTTAAAACCTCTTCAGCCCTGTTGCATATTTTGCATTTTTACAGACTTGGCATAACTGAATTTAAAAGACTGCCCTACCCACAAACATTAGAGTAAATTTATAAAAAATAAAAAAAAAAGTATCTATGTACAGAAAACCCTCTAAATTGTAACACATGGTGTTGTTTTATTGTATTTGTTCATAATATTATGACAAACACAAATGAAAAAAAAAATCCTGACAAGTTACTCACCCCTATGTCATCCAAGCTATTCATGTCTTTCTTTCTTCAGTCGCAAAGAAATTATGTTTTTTGAGGAAAACATTCCAGGATTTTTCTTCATACAGTGGACTTTTATGGTGGCCAGCGGATTGAAGATTAAAAAACGCAGTTTCAATGAAGCTTCAAAGGGCTCTACACGATCCCAACTGAGGAATAAGGGTCTTATCTAGCAAAACGATCGGTCATTTTCTTAAAAAATTATATATATATAACTACACTTTTTAACCACAAATGCTCAGCTTGCTCTAGCTCTGCAATGCGGATACATTACGCAATCATGTTGGAAAGGTCATGCGTGGTTATTTTTTTGTCTTTGTTGTTCGGTTAAAAACTACATCTCATTTTTTCCTCCAACTTTAAAATCGTCCGACATCGCTGTTTTACCTTTTTAGTAAAGGTAATTTGACTTTCTTTGCATGTTGGCTTTGTAAACACTGAGTCGGTACTTCCGCCTACGTCACGCTTGACCTTTCCAAGATCACGGAATGAAGACGTGCAGGCGCATCGCAAAGCTAATGCTTGCCCAGAATTTGTGGTTAAAAAGTGTATAATTTTTTTTAAGAAAATTACAGATCGTTTTGCTAGATAAGACCCTTATTCAGTGGACTTTTATGGTGGCCAGCGGATTGAAGATTAAAAAACGCAGTTTCAATGAAGCTTCAAAGGGCTCTACACGATCCCAACTGAGGAATAAGGGTCTTATCTAGCAAAACGATTGGTAATTTTCTTAAAAAAATATATAGTTATAGACTTTTTAACCGCAAATGCTCAGCTTGCTCTAGCTCTGCGATGTGGATACATTACGCAATCCTGTTGGAAAGGTCATGTGCGGTTAGTTTTTTGTCTTTGTTGTTCGGTTAAAAACTCCATCTCATTTTCTCCTCCAACTTTAAAATCGTCCGACATCGTTGTTTTACCTTTTTAGTAAAGGGCATTTGACTTTCTTTGCATGTTGGCTTTGTAAACACTGAGTCGGTACTTCCGCCTACGTCACGCTTGACCTTTCCAAGATCACGGAATGAAGACGTGCAGGCGCATCGCAAAGCTAATGCTTGCCCAGAATTTGTGGTTAAAAAGTGTATAATTTTTTTTAAGAAAATTACAGATCGTTTTGCTAGATAATACCCTTATTCCTAAGCTGTGATCGTGTAGAGCCCTTTGAAGCTTCACTGAAACTGCGTTTTTAATCTTCAATCCGCTGGCCACCATAAAAGTCCACTGTATGAAGAAAAATCCTGGAATGTTTTCCTCAAAAAAATTAATTTCTTTGTGACTGAAGAAAGAAAGACATGAACATCTTAGATGACATAGGGGTAACTTGTCAGGATTTTTTTTTCATTTGTGTTTGTCATAAAATTATGAACAAATACAATGGTCCCACTTTATATTAAGTGGCCTTAACTACTATGTACTTACATTTATATTAATCATTTGGTACAATGCACTTATTGTGTACATACATGTTTTTACATTGTACTTATATTTAAAAAAAATACCTGCATGTAATTACATCTATAATTAATTTCTGTAATTACATTTATAATAACACTGTTGACCCATCCCTTACACCTTAACCCACCCTTAAACCTACCCATACCACCAAACCTGTCCCTAACCTTACCCATATCCCCCCTCAATAGAAGCAAAAGTGTTTTGCAATACAATATGAACACAATAAGTACATTGTACATATTTTTTTGATGTAAGCACATAGTAGTTAAGTCCACTTAATATAAAGTGGGACCTATACAATAAAACAACACCATGTGTTATAATTTAGAGGGTTTTCTGTACATAGAGACTTTTTTTTAAATAAATTTACTCTAATGTTTGTGGGTAGGACACTCTTTTAAATTCAGGTATGCCAATTCTGTAAAAATGCAAAATATGCAACAGGGCTGAAGAGGTTTTAAACACAGTTTTTGTAGCACAATCATGGCTGTTTTGTGGTACCCATGCTTTAACTATAGTAACAATGTTTCTTTGTTTTGAAACTATGGTATAAACAGGTTTAATTTTCGTAAGGTACAGGGTATACCCAGGGGTTAAGGTGAGTTGGAGCCCATCAGAGTGGAGTTGACTGTCACCTACTGACTGTTGCATATTCTCTATTTTGTTTTACTATTAAGTTCGTGTTTGTTATTTTCCAGTTACCCATGTAAGTTTTGTAGTCCAGTATGCCTATTAAAAATACATTTAGAACATGATTTTTTGTGTGTGTGTGTGTGTGTGTGTGTTTACTGTTTTTTTATTTTGTATACGTGGTTGCAAATTTGTTTTTTCTGCATTCTGTTCTTGGAAAAGGTCTGTAAAAATTTTGTTAAATAATAAAAATATTTCTTTGTTAACTTAAGGTCTTTGGACCTTGCATTTAACTATGTAATACAGTTCATTGTTAATAACTTTGAAACAAATCTATTGTAGCATAACTAAAATTGTTTAATGTTACACTTACACAGTAACTACACATAACAAGGGGGTAACAAGGAATCACTTGAAATTACAGCCCGCGGATGTTACACTTACACAGTAACTACATGTAACAAGAGAATAACAAGGGATCACTTTAAATTACAGCCCGCGGATGTTACACTTACACTGTAACTACACGTAACAAGAGGGTAACAAGGGATCTGTTACGGGGCGAACGAGACGTGAGATGTGCGGACCCATGTGCAAGGCTTTATTTACAAAGGCGTGGTCAATGAACAGGCAAGGGTCAGATAACAAAGGTATATCACAGGCAAGACAAAGAATATTCCTAGGGCTAGCGTGGGTCTTCGATCGGCGAACAGTATCCAGAGTACTTGACAAGAGGGGTAATCCATTAACACGAGCAAGGATCACTTTAAATTACAGCCCACAGATGTTACACTTACAAAGTAACTACACGTAACAAGAGGGTAACAAGGGATCACTTTAAATTACAGCCCGCAGGTCAGGAAACAGACAACAAGGCAACACGAAGTGGCTAGACTAAGACTAGAACTAGGAATGGCTCCGTAATGCAGCTATCGCTAGAAGAGTGATATGCACTAAACAATACTCGGCGTTGAATGGTTGTGTGAGACTGATTTATATAGTGTGTGTTATTGGTAGCAGCTGTGTGTGATTGGTTTCAGTCATCAATTATACAGTAGATTTACATGTGTTGTGTATTATGATGTCATATTTATATGTTATATCCTGGGAGCAGCTGGAAACAGGTAATCTAGTATCCTCGTGTACTATGTACTATCGTCGACGGTACAATGCTGCTGACGGACTCGCTGCTGAGATGACCATATGCAATGCTCTTTCATCAGGTAAATTTATGGAAATTTCTAAACCAAATCATAGCAGAAACTCATTACATAATTTCCCCATACTTTATAATCTCCATGATCCCACATAAAGAAACACTAGTAAATACTATAGCATATATTCTTAAGTAAAATGTGGTCAATTTTTATAAAGACTAAGGTGGTTTTTAACTTTACTATAATTACTAAATTATAGCCTACTATAGTATACTACAGTTTACTATTTGTATCAGTTACACTTACACAGTAACTACACGTAACAAGAGGGTAACAAGGGATCACTTTAAATTACAGCCCGCAGATGTTACACTTACACCGTAACTTCACGTAACAAGAGGGTAACAAGGGATCACTTTAAATTACAGCCCGCAGATGTTACACTTACACAGTAACTACACGTAGCAAGACCGTAACAAGAGATCACTTTAAATTACAGCCCACAGATGTTACACTTACACTGTAACTACACGTAACAAGAGGGTAACAAGGGATCACTTTAAATTACAGGCCGCAGATGTTACACTTACACAATAACTACATATAACAAGGGTGTATGTTTGCATAGTAGTAGTGTAAAAATATACTGTATCATATATTTTGTGTTATTACAGTAAGGCAACTTCTAAATCATAATATTGTTGCCTAACACAGTAGCAAAAGATGCATACCACGTAATCTTAGAATAGTTATATCTTACTTATGAAATACTAACAGTATAAATACTTTTAATTTTCCAAGACATTGCACATTGTTTCTGTTTACCTACACGTACTGTAAGTTATGCTTACGCTGGAAATTTCGATCTGTGTGTCATACATACCATGTAATTTCAGAATAGGTGCCCTTTAGTTATAAAATACTTACAGTATAAATGCTTTATAATTTCACAGGTTATTACCCCCTTATTCCCCAAACGTTGCATATTGTTCCCTTATACCTACAAGTAGGTACTGTGGAGGTACTCTATAGTTACAAATTGGTAAGCTGCAAATTATTTTTAATTACGTGATACATTGCGGGCTGTAATCTAAAGCGTTACCGTAGTTTCTTAATCTTTTTTTTTTTTTCTGTGTGTTTTGTATAAGGTTTCATTCACCTAGGAGCTACATGTATCTTGAAAGATTTCTCATTGACTGTACATTTGCATTTTACATTTCAAATGTACAGTACTGTGCAAATGTCTTAGGCTGTTAGTATTTTCACCTCAAAAAAAAATGTACCTCTATTTTTTCCTGTAGTTTGTCAGTAGGAAATATCAGTTGACATTTCCAAACTTTTTTTTTGCCAATTAATTGTAATAATCCAGTGATATTTTTGCATGCACAAGGAGTCTGACAACAAGACACTTGAAGAAATCTCACTGGATTATGGTAAAAAAGTTTGGAAATGTAAACTGATATTTCGAACTGAAACACTACAGGAAAAGATAGAAATAACTGGCTTAACTTTCATGTATGGGGATATCACTAAATCCAATAAAACTCAAACCTTCTACTATAATTTCTACTCAATCCATAGTGCTGTATGTAAACATTTACAAAAATAAGAAAAGTCAAATCTGTCTTCCGCTTCTCTAGACGGGACGCCAAAGATTCTCTCTGCCTTCAGTGAGAAGGTGGTGAGCCCGAATGAGCCCATCTCACTGGTGTGTCACGTGAAAGGAACCCCCCTCCCCACCGTCACCTGGACCTTGGACGAGGACCCTGTCATCAAAGACAGCAACCACCGCATGGATCGCATCATCACCACAGAAGGTCACGTGCTCAGCTACCTGAATGTATCTCACACACAGGTCACCGATGGGGGCGTCTATCGCTGCACCTGCAACAACTCGGCTGGATCGGTCTCCTACCAGGCTCGAATAAACGTAAGAGGTGCTTGTCAGATCAGCTCCTCAAAAACACCCACACCACACGACAAGCACACACAACAATTTCATGTTTGTTCAGAGATTGTCTTGTTTCTATTTGGAAATTTTTGTTAGAAGGAGAATTGTATTGTTTTAGGTTGTCAGTGCAGTGCAGCCTTCTAAAAGGTACAGTATGTTCTCATTGACTGCAACTTGTAGCAACAAAGCAACTTGAAGTGATTTATTTTCAATGAAATTTGGCACTTGGAAGAAGCGTGAGCAGTGACCATTGATGGCACAACAAAGAACAGAGTTTAGCTTCATGCAAATGAGAAGCAATGGGAGTGAAGGCAGTAGAGCTCTTGTGATTTGCCTCCTCATAGAGTTAGACTGCAGTCAAGTAGGAATGCATAGTATAGAACAGGGGTGTCCAATCCTGCTCCTGGAGGGCCAATATCCTACAGAGTTTAGCTTTAAACAACTCCAAAACACACTTGTCCGGATGTTTCTATTGAGATAGCATTAGAGATTGCATTGGTGGCTGCCCCTTGACTTTGGTCTCGAAGGTATTTTTCCATTCCTTTTCCTTTAGGGACTTTTAAAATGTCTTTGTTAAAGCATTGAAGCAAAAAAGTATTTGATAATGTTTTGACAAACTTGACAAAAAGACTGTGCAATGGTACAAGACTGTGTACTTAATGGCTTTTATGAGGGAAATAATTACAATCCAATAAAGCATTGCGAATAACATAATAAAAATTAAAAAAACTGAGCAAAAAAAAACTATTTTATTTTAAAATTTGATTTTATCTAGAAAAACAATACTGTATATTTTAAGTGGATTGTAAAATAAGCATATATATAGAAATATTTACATACTATGACAGCATGGTGAGACCAAATCGATTAAGTCATTTGCAGTACTTCATGGAAGTGGGCTTTCCCTGCAAGCTCTATTGGTGCAATTTTGCTCACCACGGCTCTCTGATTGGTGGAATTTTCTGTACAGTATCATGGGCGGTTTTCACCACAAATTTAGCTGTCAAACATGATTATTTTAAAGAATAAACTGTAATAGTGTAAACAGTTGGCTTTAGCAAAAGCATATACCATAAGTTAACAACTATTTACCTAAGAAGAAAATGAATAGAGCTTTTACTTCCGGAATCTGACTGTTGCACTCTGTTGGCCAACAGTATGGTAACATTCAGCCATTTATTTCCTATCAGTGCAAACCAAGGGGTCAAGGCTTGGCTGGTTAATATCGGCCATTTAACCCCTGCGGATAGATGCTTTAACTATAGTATATCAAAAAGCATATTTCCCCTTTGATGTTCATTTAAAAGTAGCAGTGCACTCTACTCTGAAGTTTAAGTTTATTTTTATGGAGTTTCTAAAACACAAATAGTCTGTCTTGTTTGCAAAGGCTATGTATATTAACTTGGTCCACCATTGTTAGGTTAGGCCAGACAAAATAACAGACGATTTTTGCTTTTGATGTGACCAACGCAACCGACTGATTATTTGTACTTAGTGTAAATAACATCAAATTTGGCCTTAGGCCTCAGCCTAATTTGGAAAAGAATGGGAATGAATGGTAATTAGATTAATGGGAATGTTAACGGAAAGCTGTTTTCAGGTATGACAGACTTCCAGCATTTAGTTGTTTGTTGGAAGTAAGTGTTCATACTCGATTTTGTACTGTCTACAGTCAAGTTATACTGCCTTCCCTCTCATTGGTTGTTGTTACGTTGTGCTCATTTACATAAAGTTCTCTGACTACTCTGTCTACCCTTAAAGGTCCACAAATCAAAATTCTCTCATCACTTACTCACCCTCATGTCATCCCTGATGCATATGGCTTTCTTCAGATGAACACAAACAGAGATTAAATAAACAAACAAATAATTAAATATTCCATCACTGAGTTTGTATAATGCAAGTGGATAGGCCCCTTAAAGTTGACGCTTCAAAAACCATTCACATGATGGTAATCCATGCGACCCCATGATGAATCTGTTTCTTCCTAAGAGCTGTGTGTGAGGAAAATTTGAAACGTTTTAAACTATAAACCAGTGCTTTCGGCCAATTATCATATACGTGAGCACATTTTTGAAGCATGATGTAAGCGCATTGTTAAACTTGAGCAAGAAGTGATGCAGAACCACAGAGGACCATCACTTCTCACACAAGATTCACAACTTACTTATATAAACTGGGTTTAAAATATTATATTTTTCTTACACACATCTATTGTTTGCTTCAGAAGACATTGATTTATCAACTGGGTTATATGGATTACCATCATGTTTGTTTTGCGTGGTTTTTGAAATGGATTGTTTTTTTCCTAAAATTCTTGGTTTGTGTTCGTTTGAAAGTAATATACATTTGGGACGGCATGAGGGTGAGTAAATGATAAGCAAAGTTTTATTTTTGGATAGAGTGTCCCTGTAAATTAAACCCTCCACAAGGCTTTGAAGTTTGGAGTAATTATTATCAGTTATTTAGTTAATTACTTACTGTGAATTTGTTCAGAATATATCTAATAGTTGAAATCTAAATTATTGACACAAACTACATAAGCCTTTCAGCTGATTTTCAGAGACTTTGTATACTGATAGTTCTTTCTCACAATAGGTCCTGCCAGTATTCGACCAATGAAAAATGTCACTGCCATCGCTGGGAGGGACACATACATTCACTGTCGCATAATTGGTTACCCGTACTACTCTATTAAGTGGTATAAGGATTCCAATCTGCTCCCGTTTAACCATCGCCAACGTGCCTTTGAGAACAACGGCACACTGAAGCTGTCCAATGTGCAAAACTCAGATGAGGGAGAGTATACATGCTATGTTTTGGTGGATCCAGAGAAACAAATTCACAGGAGCGTTCATGTGACAGTGAAAGGTACTGCTGTCTAAATGGCATTACAGGAATGCTAGATTTTAATATCAGGTCATAGTCAATGATGTTACTATAACTAGTACTATTGCTCATACTTATGATTCGCAATTTACACACTTGTCCCACAACATTTGTGCTACATGAAAAGCTATTAAAATGAATCCACTTCAACCTTCAGGCCAGTAGGCAACCATCTAACTACCAAAACATCACAATTGCAACCATATATTAATGCATTAATAACGTTTCAGAATACCTTATCAACAATACCTACTACTCCGTAGCATCATGGAAACTAATTTTACATGGAAATGTATACCATTTTCTTAAGAAAATGTAAAAAAAATGCTGTAATAATTACCTAAAATTAATACAAAGTTCTGTCATGAAACTCTAGATGGCACAGGCCAGTTTTACAGTAACTCAATCTAACATAATCACATCATTATTCACATGTAGCAGCTGATTGGTTTCTTTTCACATCAGCAGCCAATGAGCTTGCTGCTCAGCATTCAAATACTTGGCAAGTGCTTGCTGTAGCAGTTGCAACACACTTCTGAGACCTTCCACCTTCCCCAGCTCCACCTGTATAGATCTGCTACGGGGTAATTTCATGCATGTTATATGTGCAGCAGCAGCATCAGTATTTATTGCATGCTCACAGCAGCATGTCAGTGGATGTATTGGCAGTAGAAAGTCTCTGGAAGTATTCCGCCAAAACCAGTCACATTAACATTGCCATGTATATTACGATGCTAAACTCTCCGAGAGTTGTTATGACAGAACTATGAATCAAAACAAATTAACTATGAATGAAGGATAAAAGAAATAATTAAAATTTCCTTTGAAAAATTACAAGAGAATCAGAGCTTTCATAAAATTCTGATTTCCATAATTAGGCATTGGATGCGTAATGTGATTATGCAATGTCAAATTCATCCTAGAGAGCATTTGATTGGGCAAACATTTGCATAGTGCTCCAGGATGATTTGCTGGGAGAGAAAAACTGCAAATTTCACTGCTTGTATCTTCTAAAATTGAAAGATAAAATTAGAATATATATGACCTTAAAGCTTATAAAGAGATGCTAAAAAATCGATTTGAAGTTTTTCACCATTTTAATCACTATTCGTTTTTAATAGTTTAATGATCATTTTAAATGCTTACAGGCATTGCCCATAGTTACGGTAATTAAACATGACAAGCTTTACCGCAAAGCTGTCAGGATTATGGACCTGTTTTGCCCCTGTTTCTGTTTCAGTGTTCCCTTATTTGGTCATGTTCCTGTTCTCGTTGTCTCATTATTAGTTGATTCCCTGCACCTGTCTGTCCCTCGTTAAGTTTAGTATAAATGTGTAATCTGCCTCATGTTTCCTTGTCGAATCTTGAACGTCTTCCTTGTGCTCTGTGTCTCCCTGTTGGATTATTAAAGACTCTCGTTTTGTGAAATCTCCACGTCTCCTCATCTCCTCGTTCCTCCCGTAAGCAAAGTGTGACAGAAGACCCGACCGAAACAGTTAGCTCCGTGTGTCTACCCTCCGTTTTTGTTTCCGTTTTTTTTCCCTCAGTGTTTTGTTTCCATTGTGTTTTCCATGGATCCCCTCTCCTGTCCGGAGTACCTCCTCCTCCTGTTGGAGCAGGGGGAGAGATCGCTCGAGGGTCATACTAGACTGTTCCTGGTCCTAGCTGCTCTAACCAGCTACCCGGACGAAGCGCTCTGTGCGTTCTACGATGCCAGTTTAAACATCCCGTGCAGAGCGCTGTCATCCGAAGATGGTCCTCGAGCGAATTTCGCCGCCTTTGTGGAGTGGACACTGGCGAGACACGGATCCCTGATCACCGTCTGTCCCGAGGGGGATCTCGTGTCATCCCTCCGGACTGACGTGTCCATCACCATCTCCCCATGCCCGAGCCCACCGCTGACGGAGAGCTGGAGCCCGCCGCGACCGGCGAGCCATCGCAGCATGGAGTGACAGAGCTGAGGATCACCGGGGAGCCAGAGCTGCTGATGACGTCAGTCAAGGTGTGTGAGCCGGCAACAACGCCCGCCACGAGGGAGAAAGCCGCGGACGGAAAGGAGCTCCGCCCCCTGCACTGCGGCTGAGATTGAGCTGTGTATGGCACGGCGACTGTGCCACACCGAAGAGGAGAGGGCTCCCGTTCCTGAGTTCTGGCCTGAAAGCCCGGAGGCTCACAAATG
>NW_015636081.1:197581-214847 GCF_001515625.1 Sinocyclocheilus rhinocerous
GAGCGCCATCCTGTTCCCGTGTTCAGCCTAGAGGGGGCTCCCGATCCAGAGTTTGTTCTGGCCTGCCCGGAGGCTCACAAATGCCTACCCTCCCACCCGCTCCTGCCTCCTCCTCTGCTGTCATCTGGCAGCCCCTCTGCTCGCCCTCAGCCCACCATCTATGCGGTGCGAGCTCCGCGGGACTGCCATCCTCCAGCGTCGCAGTGGTCGGAGTATTCCTTGACTCCGCTTCCAGCCTCTGGTCTCCGGACTCCGCCTCGGCCCGTTGACCCGTCGGCTCCACCATGGCTCCTAGCTCCCTCTCCGTCGTGGCCCGGCAGTCCACAAGCTCCGCCAGGCTCCCTCGTCCCTCCGGCTCCTCCTCCTCAGTCCTCTGTTGCTCCGGCTCCACCACGGCCTCCCGGATCCATGCCTTCGCGTCAGTCGCCGGCGCCATCTGCTCCGACTAGGAACTCCGGATCCTCCCCATCGCTCTGGCTCATCGGCTCTCCGTCTCCGCCTCGGGCTCCTCGATCACCTGCACCACCACCGTTGGTCGGCCCCCTGGAGTCGGTGGCCATTCCTCCTCCATGGCTTCTCCCTCCGTCGGCTCCACCGTGGGCCGCCATTATGGCTGAGGCCTGGGTCCTGCTGTGCTCCTCCTGCTCCAGGCCCCTCCTGTCTCCTTCCTGGTTCCTCCCTCCTTCGTTGCCTCCCTGGTCTCTGTTTGCCGGCCCCCTCCCGGTTGTCCGTCCTCCTCTCGAGCCGCCTCCTTAGTTCCCCCCCCCTTGTTCTACGGCACGAGGATGCGCCTTCCGGGAGGGGGGCGATATGTCAGGATTATGGACCTGTTTTGCCCCTGTTTCTGTTTCAGTGTTCCCTTAATTGGTCATGTTCCTGTTCTCGTTGTCTCGTTATTAGTTGATTCCCCGCACCTGTCTGTCCCTCATTAAGTTTAGTATAAATGTGTAATCTGCCTCATGTTTCCTTGTCGGGTCTTGAACGTCTTCCTTGTGCTCTCCCTTGTGTCCCTTGTGTCTCCATGTTGGATTATTAAAGACTCTCGTTTTGTGAAATCTCCACATCTCCTCGTTCCTCCCGTAAGCAAAGTGTGACAAAAGCACAGTTAGAGCACTAATTAAAAAAATCCAGACATTTATGTCGTTAAAGTTAAAATAGACAGTAGTTATAGTGCAAACATTTGATGCCATTGTTGTGTAATAACCAAGCAAGCATCTGTTTTTGTGAGTTCAAAGTCATAAAGACAAAAAAAATCCCTGATGTGATTGAGTGATGAGATCCATTCATGGTTAAAATTCTGAAGCGTGCGAAGGGATTCCCTGGAGTCCATTATCCCCATTTTGTTGTGGATTAAATAAGCACTGAAGTGCTGCTTTATTTCAATGTTATTTTAACTCATTGATTCTCAAACGCGACAGGCTGACTAGCACCATGCTTGCGAAGTCCACGGGGAATGCATTATGCCGAATTTACCGGGAGACGAAAGAGCCCTTTTATAGTCTTCTTTATTTTGTCTTTCTTTGCTCTGTTTCTCCCTCATTAGTTCACATTATGCCTCCTCCTCTGTGAAATCTCTAGATTCTGAGCTGTAATAACTTGTTATGAAGGCCGACTGGAGCCTTATTATTGCAAATCACAGATAATTGTACATGTGTGATCACATATGATCTGTCCACCAGCCAGTATTGAGTGTGTTCTAAGCCGTTTGTCACGTCCACTTAGAATACACTAACCGCTTATTTTATGTGTAGTATTTCTTCATAAAATGACATTATATGTAAATACATTCAATCAATGGTTATATCAAGCTTGCTTTGTATATGATATAGGGAAGACTGGGGTCATAACTGTACTGTTGAAGCCATACACTAAATCAAACTTTTGCTGTGCAATAATATGTAAAATAGTATATTATAATTGCATTGTTTGTGATTTTTTTTTCTGGTGGTGCATGTCTAAGAGCATCTCTGTTACTACTCCGTCTCTCTCTCAGTGCCCCCTCTGATCCAACACTCCGACTCTCAGAGCGCTTCCATTGGTCAGCGTGTCTTCATCCCCTGCGTGGTCATATCCGGTGACCTGCCAATGTCTATAACCTGGCACAAAGATGGACGACCAATCAATGCCAGCCTGGGTGTCACCATCGACAACATAGACTTTACCAGCTCATTACGCATTTCAAACCTGTCGGAAATTCATAACGGCAGTTACACCTGTATAGCCCGTAATGAGGCTGCTGCTGTTGAGCATAGTATACAGCTCATTGTTAAAGGTTTGAGATCAGTTTATGTTATTCTTATATAGTTATTATTTTCATTTTTACCAATAATGTTTTGACTCTAGAACTATTTTCTTGTACAAAAATGACTTTTCAGTTGTCGTTCTTTAAACTGTCTCTAAACTTAAATTTAAATACATAAATACATTTTCAATGCTTTTATATTTGTATATGTTTTGAAAATGAATATTATTTTTATCCTCAGTTCCGCCACATTTTGAGGTACAGCCAAGAGACCAGGATGGCATATATGGGAAATCAGTGATCCTGAATTGTTCGGCAAAGGGAAACCCAATTCCCACTATAGTATGGAACCACTCAAAAGGTATGCTATTATTTGCAAATATGTAATTGTATTATTTATTGTTGTATATTACCAGTGTCTGGACAAAAATGTAAAAGACTAATGTAAAATTCTTGCAATTAAGAATTTCTGTAAAAAAAAAAAAACTGGTGAATCTCACAAAAACGAATTTGCAAAAAAAAAAGAAGCCTTTTTGCATTTTGATAGGCGGATTTATCTTGCAAATATATTAAATTTATTAACACCAACTATTTCCAGCTGTTATTATTTATACACTGTATATGAATTTAGAACAGCTGCTATTTGAGTGATATACAGTACAGCTGTTCTAAAGCTGCCATTACACTATTGGCAGTTTCAATTAACCGAAGGTAGGACCAACTCAGACACATTTATTGTGGACATAATTTTAGTCAGGTTTAGGGGTTATCTGGACAGGTGGGCTGGGTACAGGTGTTTGTTTGCATTGAGGCCATGGTCAAAGAAGCTGGATTACTGGATTAGAACATGAGCAGGTGACTCGCTCGACCTTGGTTCTTCCTGAAGGGAACAAAGCGTTTGAAGCCCTCACTACACATTGTAGATGGAAGCTCACAAATGGAAATCCATTTGAAAGAAAAGAGGGCCAGGAGTCTATGAGGTGAGAGAGGCACTGTGGGTAAAGGAGTGCTTTTTCTAGACTGATGATGGCATATTCTCTGAAATCAAATTACTACATTCAGAAAATAAATTTCAGTTGCTTTCTGAATGAATGGAGTTTCCATTATAGTTTTCTTTATATTACAACCCCCACACTTCATAACAGGTATAGTATTTCAATATCTAGAAATGTTCAATACAGTATCCACCTTATTTTTAACATAAGAGCGGCTTCTGGTGTCATCCGCTTTCAGTTATTTTGAGCTATACAAAATATACTATGTGATATTGCAAACTGATATCTCTTGTTATATTATTTTAATGTATTATCGCAATTATAAACATACTATTTTGTAGTTCAAATTGTCTTATCATTTACTGCACTTTGCTACGTTTCTTGTAATTTACCTATAGTGGCTAATAAATCAAAAGTCCCGCACATTCACAGAAAATATATTATTTCCACGTTGCAAAATAAAGAGTATATCCTGAAAGTCTGTACTTTTTTTTTTTGCCACAAATCTTGGCAGTGGAGATTATTTTATTTTGTTGCCCAGATAGGCTGTAGCTTTGGCAGATTAAGTTGCTCATGTAGTGTTATGGTTTATTTCATATTAGTGAATCCCACAGTGTCATCTAATCCTAATCTAGACATGACACACCAGATACAAAACAATTCCCCTCAGAGATCTTTAAATCCAATAAAGAAATCATCAGATGCAAACACAGCATAACTAGAATTGATATTGATCGTGAAAAAAAGGGTGTAATGTTATTGGATTATCAGATGTTCAAGATTACAGTAAAGCATATCACAGAAATGTTGCCTCATGAAGCAGTATATTTGTTTTGAAAGAAATACCTTACAGAGTAACATTTTAAAATATTAAATATTCATTACAATACATTTAATTAAATGAAACATTAAATATTTATTATAATATTCTGCATAAAAAAATAAAATAAATGTACAGCATTTCTAAATATATAGTGTATATAGATCTTACATTGTTTCTGTTTTCTGTCAAAGGTGCTGGCGTACCTCAGTTCCAGCCCATCGCCTTGAATTCTGGTTCGCGTATCCAGCTCCTGGAGAAGGGCTCTCTGCTCATAAAACACGTCCTGGAGGAAGATGCTGGATTTTATCTGTGCAAGGTCAGCAATGACGTGGGAGCCGATATCAGCAAGAGCATGTACCTCACCGTTAAAAGTAAGACCCTGTCAAGTGGAGCATGTTGATTGTGTGTGTGTACATGTTTTTCTATACTGGTGGGGACTTAAACCTGAATACACACCAACTCATGGGGACTTGTGTCACCGTGGGAACCTAAATTGAGGTCACCATGGGTACAGAAGCTTAGAAATAATACAGAATGAGTTTTTTTTTGAGATTGTAAAAATGCACAAAGTTTTCTGTGAGGGTTCTGGGTACTGTAGGTTTAGATGTAGGGTTGGTGTAGGGCGATAGAAAATGCAGTTTGTATAGTGAACCAGACTGTGTGTGTGTGTGTGTGCGTGCATATGAGTGAAATAATGTATGGTGATTGCAATGTAATCTGAGGCTATTAATACACAGATGTATTGTATCTAAATGTTTTTGTTCTCTTTGTATTGTCTGTGCCACTCTATCTAAGGAGTGTGTGTATGTGTGTGTGACTAAGTGTGTGTCTGGGCCTGAGGGTCTTCTGCCCTGCTGAATGCTGTGTGTACAATATTGTGCTCCTTGGTGAACGGTTTATTTGTTGAGCAGGCAAAGACTTACATCCCCTTCATTAAACCCACTACACAGCATTTATGCCCACTCTGGCATGAGGACAAGACCAAACCAACAGAGCAGTGCCACCTGTGTTTGCATTACATCACTTTCTTTTTTGTCTAAACATCACCATCACCACCCAATTAGATCAGCAAAAATGAACTACTGAAAAAAATTAAATGAAGACATTAGAAAGAATTTTTATGCTGTATTTTTCGTTAACATGAAAATTATTTGAGGCATGACCACCTTAAAAGTTTTTGCGTTTTGCATCATGTGAGCAGCCCAGGACAAAGCCTTGGGGAGCACCAGAATGTATTTCATTTTATTTGTGGTCTGTCCATTTAAAAACTAGTGTTTTACAGATGCAATGGTCAAAAATTAGTTTAAATTACCCAGAATTTCAAAGGCAGTATCCCTGGTCATAATGAAAACAAAATTCTGATATTCCCCTGATGCATGTTGTGTTCACATTGACTAGTGCTGTTGAATCTGCATTATTTCAGTCTTCAATCAAATATATTTCTCTCAGTTTCTCAGTGTGTTTTTTCTTGTTTTTTAGTAAAATGTAGATGATACATAGATTCTTCTGCTTTTCACTTCTCTGCTTTCAATTTTGTCATTTTTTTTCATTTTTCATCACATTTTCTATCTATCTATCTATCTATCTGTCTATCTATCTGTCTGTCTGTCTGTCTATCTATCTATCTTGTTGTGTATTTTAAAAATAGCCATTAGGCTTGATAGAGATGGGTTTTTTTGTTTGTTTTCATTTCTATCGTCATCTTTTTCCTTGTGTGGGTCTGGTGGGGCTCCCTCGCTTTCAGTATCAGATAGAGCACATGCTCAGACTGTGACCAATTGTGCAAGAAAAAGGGGGAATTGCTTCAGCATGGCAGCCTGCTGCACTCCACCAACCACACACACACACTCGCACAACCCCTCCCAATCCAGAGAATTCACCTCACTCCATTGGCCTGTGCGGAGAAGGCAATGAGTGTGTGTGTTTGTGAGAGAGAAGGGGCTAGATGGCCCACTCAGGCATGGCAATGTGACGAGGTGGCCTAGTTTCCCAGGGTGCCCCTGTACTGGTGATAAAATGAGGCCTGAAATGGATTATATACACCCAGAGTTGCTGCTGCAGCTTCTGTATTCATATGGTATGATACGCCATACACACTAATCATATTCCACATGGCCATCAAAGTGGAAAACACAAATGGATTTATCATAGTTAATTCACACCCAGCCGTAAATGCTGGTCCAAATTGCCAAGAATATTTTAAGGTTCACTTACTGTGCGCACTGAAAGAATTTGAATGTTCTGTGATTACAGTTTTGTCATTTCTACAGTTTTACACACTGCATAAAAATATAAATATTTACCCTTTTTTGGCTCCAAGGTCATTGACTTCTCAGCCACTATAATGAGTCTCTGAATCTCCACCAAACGAACATGTTTCATGCTATTTAACCCCTGTGCGTCTCTAAACTCCACTTATATGCTTCATTGAACTGACAATAAAGACCATTAAAGGCTACATATGTGGCACACTCTGACTCATCGTGTGTGTCTGTGTGTGTGTGTGTGTGTGGACAGAGAGAAATATTATTTGCATGCTTGCCTTGATTACTTTGTTTAAATGTGAAGCTGAACATGTGAAGAAGACAGTAGCTGAACAACATTTTTGGCCCAGGTTTTAGTAGACCACACACAGAAGTAATGGAATAATAATGGATTTCTGAATAGTAGTAAAGTAACGTTATGTTTGTCAGTAGGGAACAAGCTTAAAATTTCAACCCTGGTACCTGTTTTTTTTTTTTTAAACAGTAAATGGTTAATGAAACATTGATATTTGAGGAAATATCAGCATTAAATTCTCTTTCTAAAATGTACATTTATTTCTTTATTTATTTTTGGTAATTATTTGTTCGTTTGTTTGCACTAGCAGGCTCTTTTATCGAAAGTGTCTTACGTGTTTTAATGTATTAATTGTATTAATGCAGTCAGTGTATACTTTTCATTTGATCAATTAATGCATACCCTAAAAATAGAAATCTACAACCCATGCTAACATCATTCTCTACTGTTTGATGTACAGGAATGCATCACCCACATTACCATCATAACTCCCTCCAAAGCTAGTAATTCACAGCATTACACTAGTGAATTATGTCAATAGGAGGGGAACTCTGTTATTACTAGTAAGTGTATGCTATGAAATGATAACAGTAAATAATTATTGAAAGGATATTTCTATAAATATCAGCATTAAAGTCTGTATACAAATACCTTGTGTAACTATCAAACTCAACCAAACTGTCGCTTTATCACAATGTTTACCATTTTAAAATCTTACAGATATTTAATATAATGTAACCTTTTCATAATAGAAAAAGGTTTTTTTTTTGTTTTTTTTTTCATAGACTGGCTATAAAATACATGCATGTTGTTTGTGGAAAGACGACATTTACTCGCACGTTGTGAATATCAAACTCTCTTCTGTGCTCCCTGTGGCTTACCCTGGTTTGTTTAATAATAGTTAGGTGCTGTTCTATGGCTGCTGAAATGAATAAAGGGAGATTCTGTTTGATGTGCGGTTATAGCTGCCATCAGCGCTCCCCCCTCTCTCCTTATTACAGGAGCCTGTAATATTGCTGGATATTAAAAAATATACATCAACTAAGCTGTTATGGGAATACCATTTAGAGCCCCTCTTGCCTGAAGCCCCTCTCATGCTGACTGCAAGACTTTAAATGAGACTATACACACTCTTTTGGATGTGTACTAAGGAGAATTTCTAAGAACTGAGGACTCACCATATTGTGACTATTTTTCCACATTGCATTCAATATCAGTGTCTTCTGCAACATTATGTGAAATGCACTGGTTAAAAAAAAAAAACTGCAACAATCAGATTCCATAAATAAAAGTCATTTTAATTTTCTCCATAGAGAATGTTTTTTTTAGCAATAATGCTAAAACTACCCTACCCATAATCTTGAAGAGAAATCCACCAATCAGAAAAGGCACTGTTACCATGGAAACTGAAATTACTCCCACTCCTATAAAGTACTGCACACTACAGTACATCATTTTAATTTAGCAGTTAACTATAGGCCTATATTGATAACTATAGTTATCAAAAATTATAATGATAACAATAAAGATATAGTTTTAAAAATCATTTTTAATTTAAAAGAATAGGAGAGTCCACACCACAGCTATAACGATAACGGCACAAAGGAACAATATAGTTGGAATCACTTTTTTTTTTTTTCTAGCTGATGAATGATAAAACCATTGACAACCAATCAGAATCCATCCTGCTTTAAAGAGCTAGATCATTTATTTATTCTAAGCGGATGCTTAGAATAAACAAAATGTTATTGTGCGTTGATATGGAAACTAATATAGTTATCGTTATTTTATTTATCTTTATAGTTATCACTAATACTATCACTACTATAGTTATTGCTAAAGAGCAATAACATTTAGAGAAGGTGGAGGGATATTTTCATTTTTTTTACTATGCCATACTTAAAATTCATAGTTGTCATGCAAAATAAATCAGCGTTCTCTCGTATGGTGCTGCTGTGCAGAGCTTGTGAGTGAATAAGAGATGAGAGTTAAACGTTCACAGGCCTGACTCTGACACTTTCCATCATGTCAACTTCCGCCACTTCACACCGCACTAAACGACTCTCAGAGGCCGGGCACGGGGATGTGTGCACCCCTTTCTCTTTTCCTCTCTGTCTGTCTGTATGTCTGTTCTTGAACACCCTTACGAAAAATAAGTTTATTCAAGTGTGCACCAAAAAATGCCCAACTGGGTGTTTGTGAGAGAACTGCAGGTGGTCTGTGAGTTGATAAAAAGCTAATAATGAAATCAAATGTAAAATTAAAATAAATGTGGCTGCACAATTCATTGAATTAAATCTAAAATAGTGATATGGCATATGGTGATTATCAAATTAAATGCTGCAAATTAATTAAATAAGTGTAATGTTGTTAATTTTATAATTAGATTTGAAATAATAATATAATATAATAATTAGGACAATATACATGCAGCTCTGTATATAAATCATGCCAATGTCAATATGTCTTAATGAATAAAACATTAACGTTAAATCTTGTGCAAGAAGCTGAACAGTATTTATATCATTTTTTACCTGTGATCCACCGCAATGTCTGAGTGTGTTCAGAACATCCAGCTCATGACGCGTATACGTGCTCTGGCATAGTAGACATAGATATATATAAGTAGATGCCTCATTAGTGACTGTTTCTATGGGCCGTGATACGTTCCAAAATGGCGGACGCGTCAACGTATCTGGAGCTATCGAATAGGGAATCTATACATATCTATGATAGTAGACGCATGTGCGGAAGCGATCTGTCGCGCGTATACGTCACTCATTATTTACACAGTGCAGAGAGATTGCAGACGTGTTCACTGGCACTGCGATGATCTAAAGATATTTAGAAGTACAGGTCATCACAATGGAACACGATTTTGATATTTCATCGGACAACGTGGAATTTTTTGCCCAACCGTATTTATTTGACGTCACGCGTCGGATGTTGCTCAGGACAGTTGGACATTGTGGTGGATCAGAGGTAAAAACAATTATATAAATACTGTTCAGTTTCTTGAACAGACCGATCGTTTCGTGTCTTAAGACCTCAATGTATCATCACGAGCCGCAGGGTTTCATTTGGTTTTGTCTGTGTATGTTTATTTTTTTACTCTCAAAGCCATGAAACCCATTGACTGCCATTCTAAGACTGATAGACTGCAACGGTTTGAGTTAAAAATCTTCATTTGTGTTCTACTGAAGAAACAAAGTCACCTATATCTTGGATGCCCTGGGGGTAAGCAGATAAACATCAAATTTTCATTTTTGGTGAATTATCCCTTTAACATCTAAAGAGTTTGGCTGACCAAAAAAAAAAAAAAAAGGTTTGGTATCGCCTTCGCTAAATGCATGTTTTTGGAAAATAATAATAAATGTACTTACTGCCAAAAGAAATGTACAGTATCTCATTTGAATATTTGCTATTTTTAATTGGAACCCAATGGACACAAACCAAAATCAAAATACTTAAAAATCAATACAAATATAATTATAAATCAGATCATTCTGATTTCAAATTGTGATTGGTTTGATACAAAATCTTAAATTTACAAATAAACAAAGTTTTTGGATTTTGGAAAAATGTACATCAAGGGAATCATTATGATGCAAAAGGAATAAGCAATATTTTAACCATTGCCATCAAAGTGAAAGCTTTTTTTAATTAATTTTCAACTTTTCATTTAAAAAAATAGTTTTTTTAATAAACATGCAAAAAAAGAAGCAAGTTGTCTTAATTTTTTTGGCACATGTCTTGGTCTATATTTTCACATTTCTATATAACTTCTAACTAACGTAAAGAGGTTCTGATATTCAGTTGATACATACTTACCATCACAAAGTATGTGCTGTACGATCATAGGGTCCAAACCTAGTGCATGCTGATTTGGAGAGTTTTATTAACATTCCTGCTTCACCTGTGTTAGTATTGCTGAGCGAAACAAGCAGAAGCATCTATATGAATAATCGAAGTGTGCTCATCATTAAATCATAGCCATGCCTGCCAGGAAAGAGAGAGAGAGAGACAGATCCCTCACAGTGCTTCACGGTAACAAGGTTTTCAGGGGTGAGACAGGCCTGAGCATGGTCTCGCGCCTCTTTTCATGTCTGCGCTTGCAGTGTGAACTTCTCACCAGTGAACAGCTCAGTTTGCTTTCAGCACAGTTACTTCATATGAGGAGATCCGATAACAGTTTGATTGGAAATAAAACTTTTTGAAGAAAGACACTTTTAGACCAGTGGTAATGTAAAGCTGCTTTGAAACGATATGTATTGTGAAAAGCGCTATGCAAATAAATTTGAATTGAATTTGAATTAATGATCAGTTGTTATATCAAGGCCTTATATGACCCAAAATGAATGATGATTTTAGACCAAATTAGTTGTCCACAAGGGTTATCGCAGGTCCGGGCATTTATTTTAAGAGTGTGTGATCCAGATCTACATGTTTGCATTGTATTCCGCTGTGACCATTATTATACATGGACATGCTTTGTTTTTGATGAGCTGGCCATGTAATATAACCTGTGTGCATTGACTTCAGTTTCACAACAACCTCACAATGCAAGTCAGCTGTCTGTGCTTAAAGTTGTGTTGGCTATAAGCTGATAATAAATGTATGCAAATAAAATCAGTTAAATAGTGATAATTAGCTTTCCATTAATTAAATTTCGCATTTGTAAATTTAGCATTTTTCAATTTTTTTTTACATTATGTAACATTAATTATATATTCTATGCACATTCATTTAATAATTTCTTAGCATTTGTTATGTCCCCTTTTTGCTTTAAAGGGGTCCTATTATGCTCTTTTACAAAGTCTTGATTTTGTTTTGGGGGTGTACTAGAACATGGTCTCATGCTTGGTGGTTCGAAAAATGCATTCATTTTCACATAATTTACATTATTACAATACCCTTCTCCCTAGCCTGGCACAAACGGCTCGATTAGTTCCGGGTTTGATGAAGGCCCGCCTTCCGAAAAACGAAATGTGTTGTGATTGGTAAGCTATCCCAGTGCGTTGTGATTGGCGAACAGCTGTACAGCTTAGACGGTGTTTCAGTACTGCCCCGCCCCTTGCTCCGTCTTTCAACAAAAGCTAAACACTTAATTACTGTATTTGCATTACTGTAAGGGTAGGTTTAGGGTTGTGGTAGGTGTAGACGTTAATAAACCATAATTTTACAGGTAGCATTTTTCGTTGTCGAATTGTACCCACTGTTTTAATGGGAGGTAACAAAATCTGACAGGGTAGCACAAATTGACAGAACACCGGTGGCGCCCAGCTACGTCATGTTGTATTTGTTGAACGAATTGTTCTAGACGCTGCGCAAACGTACACACTACACACTGACTAAAATTTAAAAAAGTGAAAAAGCTTAATAGGACCCCTTTAATAACTTTGAACTGGGGTGTATTCCAGAAAGCAGGGTTAACTTACCGTCACATATACCCTGAACTCTCGGTTGATTAACCCAAACCTTGCTTACTTGAGGTATGCTGGTTCCAAAAACACGTCTGGGAGAAAGTTCAGTCAACTCAGAGTATGTTCACGGTTAACACACAAGACATTCTCAACAGAGCTACGAATCGACGAGTCACTATGGAAACGGATGCTAAGAAAAAGCGCACCATTGTGCTTCTTCCTTCTTTTTTTGTTCAATGGCCATTTACAGACCTAATGCATATCGCCACCTAATTGGTGGTTGTGCAATCATTTTTCAATCTTGTTTGATTGATGCTGATTATATAATAAGACATATCATATCATTTTATTATAGAAATACATGATAGAAAACGTCCTGTTGCAAAAAGCATATTTTGTGCTTCATTGGAAGTAAGGAAATATTTTATATAAAGGATTTTGCATGCTGGCAATGTCACACATTTGCTTATTTAGATCTAGCAATAGTGAATTTGCAAATACTCCATTGTCATTTTCCATCGTAACTTTTCTTTCTTTTAAATTTTTTCAAAATCCTACAACTTCTTTTATTGATAAATTAGTTTGTTTCTCAGTGAATCTAATATAAAAATACTGTGTATATAATGTATTGTACTGTATATAATGTTCACATTACAGTAATTAGAATTAGATTTATATATTAAATGAAAAGAAAAGAAAATGTTTTTTGGTGGATGTATTTCGGTGCTGTGCATGTGGCTGGGTCGTCACTGACCATAAATATTATTTCATGCATAACATCACTCTGTGTCTTTCTCTGTTTCTCCTTCTGTTCAGTTCCTGCCATGATCACATCTTACCCCAACACCACACGAGCAGAACAGGGTCACATGACTGAGATGAGCTGCACTGCTCACGGTGAAAAGCCCATCAAGGTTCGCTGGGAGAAGGAATCTCATATCATCAACCCAGACATGAGCCGCTATGTGGTTACTGTGAAGGAAGTGGGAGATGAGGTCATATCCACCCTGCAGGTGAACCAGACACCATCTACACTGAGAATGCAATCATACGCCTCATTTCCAAGACACATATTCAGGGCTGCCCTGGACTAGCTGTTAGCGGCCGATATCATTTCCTGTCAAAAAATCATCCACCATTTTCACACACTTATATTTGTCCTGGTTGTCAACATGAAACTTACAACTCATTTATACTATGGTATGGCAAAGGCAATAAATGTTTCAGGTATCCGTGCTTACAGAAATTACTTTTACTGTTCACCAGCAGGTATGGTTCAAGTACACTGAAAAAAAAAGGGTAACCGGTAACGTGAAATTAAATGTGAAATGTATATTTAAAAAAATCAAATGAACTAGTGTTTTCTTTTAAAATGTCCTCCAGTAATCTTTGTTTTATATGCAACTTCAAAAAAATTATTTTACAGTTTAGTAGTATTATGCTATTTTGAACATAGCACAGTGCAGTACAGAATACCAAACATAGCCCACGTCAAACTCACTATAGGCTACAAGGAATATTAGAAGAACTACAGAACTTATTAACATAGTCAGGACAACCTATTGTCCATACATTTGTCTTTTCTCCATGAAACAGTTGAATGAAATAAAAGCCCTTGTTACATAAAAAGGAGATAGCTAAAAGCACTAATGTCAAGTGTGGTGATTGTTTCAAATGGCAATATTACATTAAAGTCCATCAAATGCAAATGTATAAATAAATCAACCAGTCCTTTTGGGGGACCTTGTATAAAAGGAAGACAAATTTACCTTGTAACATAAAGAGGCTCTGCGAACACTTAAATGGGTACTTGATAGCAGGGCTGTTTTTAGGCATAGGCGAGCTAGGCAGTCGCCTAGGGCGCCACCAGCTGAAGGGGCGCCAATTAGCGCACGTACTGGCACTTTTAGCAGGGTTGTGATAAAGAGTGGCACGGTCACCCTGAAATATGACTGCCGCCCCCACTGGATCCCCCAACATTATTAGGCTAGAGTACTGTCAATCTGACGATGCCTGTATGCCCTGGTTCCAAAAACACGTCTGGGAGAAAGTTCAGTCAACTCAGAGTATGTTCACGGTTAACACACAAGACATTCTCAACAGAGCTACGAATCGACGAGTCACTATGGAAACGGATGCTAAGAAAAAGCGCACCATTGTGCTTCTTCCTTCTTTTTTTGTTCAATGGCCATTTACAGACCTAATGCATATCGCCACCTAATTGGTGGTTGTGCAATCATTTTTCAATCTTGTTTGATTGATGCTGATTATATAATAAGACATATCATATCATTTTATTATAGAAATACATGATAGAAAACGTCCTGTTGCAAAAAGCATATTTTGTGCTTCATTGGAAGTAAGGAAATATTTTATATAAAGGATTTTGCATGCTGGCAATGTCACACATTTGCTTATTTAGATCTAGCAATAGTGAATTTGCAAATACTCCATTGTCATTTTCCATCGTAACTTTTCTTTCTTTTAAATTTTTTCAAAATCCTACAACTTCTTTTATTGATAAATTAGTTTGTTTCTCAGTGAATCTAATATAAAAATACTGTGTATATAATGTATTGTACTGTATATAATGTTCACATTACAGTAATTAGAATTAGATTTATATATTAAATGAAAAGAAAAGAAAATGTTTTTTGGTGGATGTATTTCGGTGCTGTGCATGTGGCTGGGTCGTCACTGACCGTAAATATTATTTCATGCATAACATCACTCTGTGTCTTTCTCTGTTTCTCCTTCTGTTCAGTTCCTGCCATGATCACATCTTACCCCAACACCACACGAGCAGAACAGGGTCACATGACTGAGATGAGCTGCACTGCTCACGGTGAAAAGCCCATCAAGGTTCGCTGGGAGAAGGAATCTCATATCATCAACCCAGACATGAGCCGCTATGTGGTTACTGTGAAGGAAGTGGGAGATGAGGTCATATCCACCCTGCAGGTGAACCAGACACCATCTACACTGAGAATGCAATCATACGCCTCATTTCCAAGACACATATTCAGGGCTGCCCTGGACTAGCTGTTAGCGGCCGATATCATTTCCTGTCAAAAAATCATCCACCATTTTCACACACTTATATTTGTCCTGGTTGTCAACATGAAACTTACAACTCATTTATACTATGGTATGGCAAAGGCAATAAATGTTTCAGGTATCCGTGCTTACAGAAATTACTTTTACTGTTCACCAGCAGGTATGGTTCAAGTACACTGAAAAAAAAAGGGTAACCGGTAACGTGAAATTAAATGTGAAATGTATATTAAAAAAAATCAAATGAACTAGTGTTTTCTTTTAAAATGTCCTCCAGTAATCTTTGTTTTATATGCAACTTCAAAAAAATTATTTTACAGTTTAGTAGTATTATGCTATTTTGAACATAGCACAGTGCAGTACAGAATACCAAACATAGCCCACGTCAAACTCACTATAGGCTACAAGGAATATTAGAAGAACTACAGAACTTATTAACATAGTCAGGACAACCTATTGTCCATACATTTGTCTTTTCTCCATGAAACAGTTGAATGAAATAAAAGCCCTTGTTACATAAAAAGGAGATAGCTAAAAGCACTAATGTCAAGTGTGGTGATTGTTTCAAATGGCAATATTACATTAAAGTCCATCAAATGCAAATGTATAAATAAATCAACCAGTCCTTTTGGGGGACCTTGTATAAAAGGAAGACAAATTTACCTTGTAACATAAAGAGGCTCTGCGAACACTTAAATGGGTACTTGATAGCAGGGCTGTTTTTAGGCATAGGCGAGCTAGGCAGTCGCCTAGGGCGCCACCAGCTGAAGGGGCGCCAATGAGCGCACGTACTGGCACTTTTAGCAGGGTTGTGATAAAGAGTGGCACGGTCACCCTGAAATATGACTGCCGCCCCCACTGGATCCCCCAACATTATTAGGCTAGAGTACTGTCAATCTGACGATGCCTGTATGCCACTAGATCAGAGTGCTGCATTTTTGTTTGCATTTGGAGCGCTCAACAACGCCATTAGATCAGTGGGCTCTGTCAGTGCTTTGGCAAGGTAACACTTTTTTTTGCCATGCAATAAAGCTAAGTTCAAAGGCCAATTTAAAATATTGGTACAGCAAATAAAGTGCACAAAATCTGTATTTTGTTTAGGCAGTATTTGTAGGGATTTCGCCTAGGGCGTCAAATTGGCTAGAAACGGCCCTGCTTGATAGTTTCAGTAAGTATTATTGTAACGGTCTGCAGATCTGTGCAACTTTTTTGTTTAACGTTGCACAAAACATTACTCATAAATCATGCTAGTCATTAGTAAGAGTGTGCAGAATTTATTTTTTCTTTCTTTTTTCATGTGTGTTTTTTTTTTTTCTTCAGCAATTTCATGAGAAATCAAGCACATAATCTGGGATACTACGGTTGAAATAACATGCAGGTGGATGTTTATGCTTGTGCCACATTTAATTACCGAACATGATATGAAACAAGCATTCATAGATGCTTCAGTGTGTGTTTGTGTTGCCCATTCTGAGGAAAGATGTAAGCAAATCATAGGAAAAATATGATTCAGTGTTCTCAAAAAAATGAAAAGCCATGGGAATTAGTAAAATATTCATACATTTTATTTTCTCCACTCTTAAATATTGCGTATAGATATTGATTTTTGTTAGTGTTTGTGCAAAACAACATTTTACAATGTCTGTGGAGGGTCTTACTGGAGTCATTTGTACACTAATAAGTATAATCAATCGAATATACTGTAACAATTCAAAATACTGTACCTGACTTATTCATAAACATCCAAATAAAATGATGAAACGATTTTAAAACAATTCTTATCCATGAATGAATGAAATGTGAACAGCAAAACTCCCATAGCAATTACCAATATCATTTACCTAAATGCCTTTATGTACTAGTCAAATGTGTGCTATTTGTGTCTTCACAGATCTTACATACCGTCAGAGAGGACTCTGGCTTTTTCTCTTGCATTACTATCAACTCATATGGCGAAGATAAAGGAATAATTCAGTTGATTGTACAAGGTAAAGTTTCTGCTTTGTTCTTGTTGTTTTAATTTGAATTTAAGATTGCACTAATGTTGCTTTTAAATTAAATGATAGTTTATTATTCTAAAGTATATTAAAAATATATTCAATATAAGAATGCATTAAGTATTAAGAATATATTCAATATATATATACTGTATATATATATATATATATAT
>NW_015636081.1:215502-216133 GCF_001515625.1 Sinocyclocheilus rhinocerous
TATATATATATTCACACACACACAATTTTTTTTTTTTTTTTTTTTTTTTTTTTTATTAATGCCAAAATGTGTTTCATTGTCTAATCATTCATTGTCTAATCTCTACCAACATTTCTCCAAAGATCGTCCTGATCCTCCTGAAGTTGAGATCAGAGAGGTAAAGGACCGAACCATTGCACTTCGCTGGACAATGGGCTTTGATGGCAACAGCCCTATTACAGGATATGACATCAACTATAAAAACAAATCATGTATGTTTTTTTGGTTTTTTTGCCTCAAATAAATTATTATTATTTATATTCTTTAAGGCAAGAATTGTTCATAGTAATAGGTGTTTTAGGCAGTCATTTGTATTATGTGTTTCATCACTGCTAGAAGCTGGAGTTTATTGACAAGTCGGCATCTTGGCCTGGATCAATCTGTTTAAAAAAAAAAAAAAAAGGAATACATATGAAAATATTGAGCTAATAAATCAGACTGAATGACCAATGTTCAATTTTATTCACATAGGCTGAATTCTATGTGGTAGTCATTTATAGAATGATCTTTGATCATTACGTTGGTTGAAGCTAATTAACTAATTAAGTTTTTTTTTTTTTTTTTTTTTTTCCCTTCACCTTTTAAACTGGGG
>NW_015636081.1:216186-219047 GCF_001515625.1 Sinocyclocheilus rhinocerous
AATCTGTTTTAAAAAAAAAAAAAGACGAATACATATGAAAATATTGAGCTAATAAATCAGACTGAATGACCAATGTTCAATTTTATTCACATAGGCTGAATTCTATGTGGTAGTCATTTATAGAATGATCTTTGATCATTACGTTGGTTGAAGCTAATTAACTAATTAAGTTTTTTTTTTTTTTTTTTTTATTCCCTTCACCTTTTAAACTGTGGTAAAATGACTGTAGCATAGCCTCTTGTGGTTTATAGCATTATCACTTTGCATTTCTCTGTATTTCTTCAAGCTTCATGGGCCTCATCTCAAATGACCAAAGACGTCTCCCCTCAGCTGAATCAGGCCACCATCATTGAACTCCACCCTGCTTCCACCTACAACATCCGCATGTTTGCCAAAAACCAGATTGGCGAAAGCAGACCAAGCAATGAGCTGACCATCACCACAGATGAAGCACGTGAGTATTGCTACAACTGAAAATGATGTGAGCCTTTGTGAGTCTTTTTCTATAGTACTCTGTAGTATCAGACATTTTATTATCTGTGTCGCCACCTAGTGGCTCAGTCCATTATTTTCTCTGTCTTTCCTGCATGTGATCAATCTAGCACCTGATGGCGCTCCTCAAGATGTGCAGCTGGAAGCAATCTCATCCCAAAGCATCAAAGTCACATGGAAGGTAATACTGAGGAACAAGACATGTAGATATGCAAAATTGGAATTTGTGCAGGTGAAATCATTTTTGAGGAATATTTTGGGTTTAAGCTATTTCAACAGTAGTGACAATGTAAATGTAGGTGCCAACACTGTCGTACAGTTTGTTCATACCCCCAAATTATGTACTTTCCCATCACCAAAGTACTTACTTTTTCAAATTGGAATGCAGATACAGTATGTTTTTTTTTTCTTCTGATTCTCCCTTTCTGATGTTACAATATCTATTCTGTTCTCTGTTCTATTCTTTCCAGCCCCCCCTCAAACACTTACAGAATGGTTTGATCCGAAGCTACCAAGTGTGTTATCGGGAGTTTGGGACAGGGGGCAGCCCACAATACAACACCATCAATGTGGACACCACAGGGGACATTGAAACCCTCACTTTGGATAATCTGAAGAAGTACACCCAGTATGAGGTGCGGGTGCAAGCAGCCAATCGGGCAGGCATAGGTCCCACCTCGGAGGAAATCACCATCACCACGCTAGAGGATGGTTAGTCACTTTATGATTGTCACCTTTGTTATATTAATACTTTGAAGCTTAATTGATTTGTTTATAATAGTTGATGAATTAATTACTCTCACTTATTAGCTTTAAATTCTATCTGTAGGACATAGTAATGCACATACATATTTTGAGATTTCATGATAAATATCACACAGAGTATATTAACTAACACGATCTGTCCTGTTTTCCCTCGCAGTGCCCAGTCGCCCACCTGAGAACGTTGTGACAACAGCTACCACCCCCGAGACCATCTCCTTGTCCTGGTCTGCTCTGTCTAAAGAAGCCCTCAATGGCATGCTGCTTGGATATCGTGTCATCTACTGGGCCAACCTACCTGATGGAGGTCAGGCAGGGTTATGACCTTCTCAGCTTCTGCTGAGAATTTCTTCCATTTATGCATAATTATGTAGCACACAGATGTCAGGGTTAGGTGTAGGGGTAGGTTCAGGGTTAGTATCTAGTTATTACACAGTTATTGTAATTGCTAAAACAAGTACATAGTACATACATGCAGAACAGGCCTGTAAAATAACGTGTTACCAAATAAAGTGCTTCCAAAAGTACTGTAGCAGTTTATGGTATCAGGTGATAATACCGTAGTACTTTCCAAATTCATACACTTTGGTATTTACATAGTGCTCCAAGGTATTTCAGAGATGCATGTTTTTTACAATGTATCTCCAAATAGCACCAAAACTATTTTTTTTGTAAATAAAATGTTTATGCCATGAAAATTTGTTTTTATATATATATATATATATATATACACTGAACAAAATTATTGTGAACAATATTTGAGAGAAATAGGCCTTTTTTGTGTACATAGAAAAAGTCTTAGATCTTTGAGTTCAGCTCATGAAAAATGGGGGCAAAAACAAAAGTGTTGCGTTTATAATTTTGTTCAGTGTATATATATATCTTCTAATGTACATGAAATACAGACCTGTCAGGCACTATACTGTGTTTTAATGACTTATTCATGAACATTATCATAGAGTGATACATTTGGGACATACAATATAAATTCAATTGCATTTCTGCCTCAGACCACCAGAGGGCATGGTGGCCTTGTTGTAGGAGACAGAAAGTGAAGAAACAGTGGGCAGTAGGCCTACAGTAGAAACACAATAATTATTGGACAAATTGTCTACATTTAGATTTACTGTCACTCATTCAGCAGACTTACAAAGCATTTTTTATTTATTTATTTTTCTTCCCATTCCCATTCCCGTTCCCATTTCTTTGGTGCACCGGTCCAAAGAATGTGGCTGTGCATACTATGCACCCTGTTTTTGTAGTATGTATCGCATGCTATGGACAGTATGCAAATTCCCTGTATACATGAAATACCTGAATTCCAGTAGTAGGGAGCACCCAGCAAAAAGATCAGTGGCCATTTTCCAGGCCGCACTGCAGAGCCATTAATAATTGAACTACAATAAGGCATTGATGTACAGATTCAAGGGTAAAAATAAAAATGGAGACACAACAGTCTGTATATTGCAAATATACTGTATATTGCTAATATGCAAAATGTAATTAATTGACTAATGCAATGATAGTGAGAGCTAACTCAAATGTATACAATGTCAAGATAAAGGTTCACATATATACTGTATATATATATATATATATATATATAT
>NW_015636081.1:219138-229828 GCF_001515625.1 Sinocyclocheilus rhinocerous
GCACCAAAGAGGATGGTGAGACTCATTCCGATTGCACATACATAATGGCTAGGTGACTCCCCTGTCTCAGTTTAATCTATCAGAAACAATAAAAAGGCAATGTCAGTAGTACGCTTCATTCACCAGCCCCAATTCCCTGCTGACCATGTTATCCATGGTGAGTCTGTACCCACCACAGGGTTTTCTGCAGTTTTACTAAATTACACTTTTTTTTTTTTACTTACAATGCAAATGGACAAATGCCTTCTACAGCATACCCTGATAAAACAAATACACATTCTCACACTAAAGTCCCTCCCAAAATTGCATACTATTTCATTACAATTCTCCACTGTGGTCTTGCTATTATTTTGGCATTCACTGACAAAGAAATCAAGCGTAGCGTTAGTTCTGGCAGGTCACGTTAGTCAAGCTCGCATCAGCTGACTCTCAGCTGATCCCCATCTACCTATGGGAATACGACACCTATCTAAGCATTCATATATAAGGTCCCTCAGTATTATCAACAGTTTTCGCATTGCTCAATAGCTAATTACCCTCCATCCCCAACTCCTCCTCTGTCAGTCAGGATTCAGACTTCTGATTCTCCTTTGAATCAGACTAATTCTAAAATGTGTACATAAAATTATTGAACTTTAACAATATTTACAATACATTTATGTTGGTTCTGTTCTGTTTACCCTGGGGGGTTATTGCTGCTCTCCCTGCTTCTCATCCATGCTAGGCTGCATGAATGCGCAGGGAGTTCTTGCCCAGAACAGAACCATACCGCCAATCCAAACTGTATGCTAATAGTCAATCATCTTTGGCGATAGTGGTCCTGACAAAAATGATATTGAGTATCTTACACTTTATAGACTTACCATGTACATTCCCTATTTTTCGCCAATAAAAATAGTTCTAAAGGAAGCCAATGCAGAATCAGACCCTGTGTTTCCACACAATACACAGCAGTGGTGTTAATGAATTAATCAGTGTATTTAACAAATTGGTTGAGTAAATGATTCAATGAATCGCTCAATCAGCCGCTGTCTCTCTGAGCAACACACAGTAGTGGCATTACTGAATTAATCAAGTGTATTTAATGAACTGGTTGAGTAAAAGATTCAATGACTCGCTGATAAGACAATTACTTATCTAACAACCTGTCTTAAATGAGCAATAGGAGTTATAGCTATAAATAATGAAAAGACCCAGTGCTGTTGGAACTCCTTTGGATAATTAGCTAAATGTCAAAGCTGCTTTTTTTCTCCATACAATGGCTTTTGTTCCCTAGACAAATATAAATCAGACTGCAAAGCAAGTATGCTTTTTATTTTTTTATCACATTTTCTAGTGTTTCACACCAATACAAAACCTGAATTTCTGCCATAAACTGGACTGGAGTGTGAAACACTGGATGGCACTTGTGAGAACAATGGTGTCTGCCACGATTTTATTGTTAAATGCTCTTAAATAGAGTGCAACAATGCCAGGCCAATTTTTAGTGGCCTTGTTCCTGGAAGTATTTTTTTTATTCATTGTTCCAAGGAATTTAAAAAAAGTATTTAAGTGTTATAAACCATGTAACAAACCAAGCAGATACGAGGTGAATCACATCATGACAAACTTTGATTTGAAGCAAAAAATTATTTGAAAATTTGACAAAAAGACAAAAGGTACAAGACTATGTTCTTAGCAAATATTTAAGTAGTTTGAGAGCATAATGAAACTGACTTTACATCATAAACACTGCTTCATGGGAGTTGGCAGAAGCTAAAGTGTTCTTTTGGCATGATTTGCTACTCTTTGATTGGTGAAGATTTCTCTGCAGATTCATGGGGGGTTATTGCTGCTCTCCCTGCTCTCATCCATGCTCTCATCCATCCATTGTCAGAGGCAGTAGTTTGTTTGTCACCAATCTTCCATTCTTGATTGTTGAGTGAAATAAAACTTATACAGAAGAGATTTCAGTAAAAACCATCAGCAGGAGTGACCAAAATCAACCTGTTTCGAGTTGTCTAGTGGGATATTCCGCCTTAAGTAAGTCATTTGTAGGTTGACTTTGCTCATTGCACAGACATCTGAACCTAGTGACAAAACCAATCCAAACGGAGAGGTGATTGGTGTGTTTGGGAAATTGTGTAAAGTCACACATCTCACCTTTCCATTAAGTTAGAATAGAACAGCTAGGTCACTTCCTTTGTAGCATACAAGGTGTCTTTTCTAGAGCTTCTCCTCAACAAATTATGTCATTTCTCCTGCTAAAACCAGTTCCTGGCCCTCCGGCTGGAGTCAAGGCAGCTGCTTCCACAAGCTCGGTGGTATTTGTTTCCTGGCTTCCTCCACTCAAACTCAACGGAATCATCCGGAAATATACCGTCTTCTGTTCCAACCCTTACCCCACGGTGAGCTTTATCTGTGGCTCTTTGTGACTCTGGACAGCTCCATAAGGCAGCCCCAAACTTAATTATTCAAATTTACCAAACACAATTTTAATAGAATTATAAGGAATTATGACAGTGCTTCCCTGACCCTGTTCCTGGAGGTACACATGTTGGATGTTTCCCTTATCTGACCTATCCATTTCTGGTCTCGGAGTCTCTACTAATGAGCTGATGAGTCGATTCAGGTGTGTACTTAGGAGGAGTTCGAAATGTGTAGTGTTGGTGTGCCTCCAGGAACAAGGTTGAGAAACAAAGTAGAAGAACATTTCACTATGTAACTCATAACTCTAAAAAAAGTCTATGGGTTTGGGATACTTGAATGACCTACTACATTTGCCAGTGCAGTTTCAATGTTTATTATTGCTTAATGCTTAGTGTTTCTTCTTCTTCCTCTTATTTATTTATTTTTTAATAGTAGGCAATGTAGAGTATAAATCACAGTATGCTAAGGCTGAGCAACTCTGGTCCTCAAGGTCCTACAGAGTTTAGCTCCAACCCTGATTAAACACAACTAGCTGTCTGTAGTTTTCCAATAATTCTGAAAATCTTGATTAGCTTGTTCAAGGTTTTTGATTAGGGTTAGAGCCCAACTCTACAGGAAAGTGTATCTCAAGGATACGCTAGAATTGCCCAACTCTGTGTTATGCCGTAAGCAGTACAGTATTCCATTTTGCAGCACTTTTGCAAGTCATTCTGGATAAGTTAATGCCCTAAATAAGGGGTGTCCAATCCTTCTAGCAGAGTTTACCTCCTTCCATATTTAAACACATCTGAACCAGGTAATCAAGGTCTTCAGGGTCACTAGAAAAACGTCATGGTAGGTGTGTTGGAGCTAAAGTCTGCAGGAAAGTTGCCCTCCAGGAGCAGGATTGGACACCTCTGCCCTAAATGTAAAAACAATGGAAGAGGGTTTCCAACGAATATAATTTTATGTTATTCTTATGAAACCTTTTCATTGGGTATCATTACAGGTGATCAGTGAGTTTGAGGCTGCACCTGATGTTTATTTTCGTCGTTTGACCAACTTGAATCAGAACTGGCAGTACAGCATCTGGGTTGTGGCGGTCACTGCAGCCGGCCGTGGGAATGCCAGTGAAATTATCACCGTAGAGCCCCAAGCTAAAGGTATGGAAGAATGGCACCTGGCAATCAGTCACCCTCTCTGTAACTCTTAGTGTGTAGTAGAAGTATGTGAATTGGGGTGCAGCCATATTGTACCATTAACAGAACCAATATGACACAGAAGAGTTTGTATGAGAGGCTTTGTTCACCATTGTCATGCCATTGTTTGTTTATTTAGCCCCTGCGCGAATCCTGACGTTCAGTGGTACTGTGACCACCCCCTGGATGAGGGACATTGTCCTTCCATGCAAAGCAGTCGGAGACCCTCCTCCAACCATCAAGTGGCTCAAGGGAAAGTATGTTTGATAACTATATTCTTTAGATTTTAATGTAGTCATTTTGTAAAGCTTGTCAAAATTTGTTTATAAAGAACTGTTACTAAAGTGCTGTGCATGAAACTGAAAATGCCTGATGAATTCGTTCTTGTGACTCATACTTGCTATGAAACTGATAATGTTTTCCTACAGTAATGGTACTCCTGTTCCGGTTTCAAACGATGGACGTCGCAGCGCTCACAGCAATGGCAGCTTTGTTATTCGCACTGTCAAAGCAGAGGATTCTGGGTACTACAGATGTGTTGCCAGCAACAACTGGGGTTCAGATGAGATCATGCTAACCCTTCAGGTCCAAGGTGTGTATGGCATCGGATAATCAAATTATTTTCTCTGTAAATCCAAATAGCATTTTTTGTTTTGAATCATTGGCAGGACACAGTTTGTGCCTTGAATTTTTTTTCTGTAATTTATGAAAACAAATCTGTGAAAAAGAAAGGAAAAAGAAGTTTGACATAACCAATAAACACACACGTTACTGAAATTGCATGAGCAAAACAGGTCATTAGTGTAGTGATGTACTGTACAATATGAAGCACAGCTCATACAAACCAAGCAGCTTTCTGTTGGGCAACACATTGAATCTGCATGACCAAATTGAATCTAACGCAAAATCTGCATGTGGAAATCTTTCCTATGAAATGGCTGGATGTCATTCATGAAAATTCTTCAAACAATGGTAAATGTGACTGTACCTTTACTCTCAAAATGTTTCAGTACCTCCGGACCAACCACGTCTCACAGTGACCAAAACCACAACCACCTCCATCACACTGTCCTGGATCCCTGGAGACAATGGAGGAAGCTCCATCAGAGGTTAGACTGCACTGATATCTATATTCCATATATTCATCCACTTATTCTTCACTGTTTGACAAATATGGAACACTATCCACCTAGACCTGTCAAATGGTTTATTTCGCACGCTGTAATTTTTTAATAAACTTGAAGGTCAGCTTTGCATAGTAGGTGCTCTCTATCAATTTACAGCGCCCATGAAAGTGAATAAAACAAAGTGTGGCATTTGGGGTTTATTTTAAATTGGTGTGGTGTTCTCTGTTCAGGCTACATTCTGCAGTACTCTGAGGATAACAGTGAAGAGTGGGGCAGTTTCTCCATCAGCCCCAGTGAGCGGTCTTACCGTCTAGAGAAGCTAAAGTGCGGTACTTGGTACAAGTTTACTCTTACTGCACAAAATGCAGTTGGTCCTGGACGCATCAGTGAAATCATTGAGGCTAAAACCCATGGGAAAGGTAAAAATATTTTTTTTATATATATATATATATATATATAATTTATAGTTAATTATGCTGATCACTAGTGGCTAAAATACATGACTGACAACTGAATGGTAGCCTAACTGAATTGTAACCTAATGCTGATTCAAAGCAGGCTATGAGCTATTATGCCCTTGAGCAAGGTGCATAAAAACCCTCTTGAAATAAAACCACCAGTTTTCATTACTGTGTTCACATATGTCATATTGAAACACGTTGGGAGATCATCCTAAATGTTTGTCCCTTTCTCATTAATGGCCAATAACAAAATCTGAGAACACTGAGAACATAATAATAAAAAAAAAACTATGTGAAATATTGAAGTGAAATGGGCATTATTCCATATTACATTTTTGTAAACAGTAGTCTGCTTTCATGTCACACGACATGAAATAGAAATAACATGTTAGTGTGATACTTTGATATTAGCATGAAATCATAGCCACGATTTGCTACTTGCTAAGTATAGTGTGCAGGGTCATTCTCATTCCGGATTACATTTACATCTGGATTACATTACCTTTGGTCTGTTTTCCCTGAATGTGTATACTGTATCTGCTTTTAGTTTATTCCTATGAGTAGACTAGCATACATATGTTGTTAAAGCTAAAAGCACATGGGCTGTGTCCGAAATCCCCCTATACCCTTATATAGTGCACTATTTGAAGGGACAGCAATTTTGTAGTAGTGTCCGAAACCATAGTGGACATTATCAGGTCCACTCATTCAGTCCCATAATGCACTGCAATAACAAGTGTACCACCAATGTACTCTGAGTGTCGCACCGAATGACTTCCATACAGGTGTAAGTTCCTTTTTACTTGATTATTAAATTAAGTTTATACAAGTTAGTTGTCAGCGGACTACTATAGCAGCAAGCGCAAACTGCACAAAAGCTGCAGCCCTTCCAGCACACTTATAGTGTCCAAATTTGCTCACTCATTTTTATTCAATCTTTAAAGTGGGCTATATTAGTGGAGTAATGTATAGAATAGTGAATGAGTGTATCAGGCCAATTTACGACACACCTATTTCCTACAGCTTATTTTGGTTTCATAGGATAGATCTTGGATTGCTAAGTCACTTTTAATAAAATTGCATGCTAAATAACTACTTAGCCTATATATTTTATTATTAATCATCATTTGCAATCGAAGTTTGACCATTTTCTCTAACTTCAGGTTTACATTATCTCTCACTTCTCCACATTATCAGAGCCACAATTCGCCAAAGATCATGAGCTTTTCTCAAGTATCAACTCTACCCGTGTGGAGCTCAACCTCATTGGTTGGAACAATGGCGGCTGTCCGATCGACTCCTTCACACTGGAATATCGACCGGTGGACACTACGAAATGGACCATGGTGAAGCGAGATTCTCTCACCAAAAACCACATTCTCTACGACCTACAGGAGGCCACCTGGTACGAGCTCCAGATGAGAGTGGGCAACAGTGCAGGAACAGCAGAGAAGAGGGTTCTGTTCGCCACTCTAAATGTGGATGGCAGTGAGTACTACGTCTTATATTACCACACAGGGTCAAAAGCAATGTCGTCTCAGTTAGGTGTTTGGAAGCATTTGCTTAAATGACTTAACCAGCAAGAGTTACTTGATCAGACCTTATTGTCTAACCAGCACTTTTTGCTGGAAAAAAGCATGGCGATGCTGATCTACCAGTCAGACCAGCACTAAATCAACAATAAACAGCATAAAACAGTGGAAGATGATCTAAAAGTTGAATTGATCAAAAGTTGGTTATAACCAGACTTTTAAAAATCTAAATTGTCCATCAGCTGCTCAAACTTCTCTCTCCAGGCACAATTGCTCCATTGCCGAAGACTGTGGACCCCAGCCAGGAGAATAGGCAGGGCAATGAGGGACTTAAGATGATGGTCACAATCATCTGTATTCTGGTGGCAATTTCCATGGTCTTCATTGTTCTTCTGGTATTGAGGAGAAGAAGAAGAGAGCAAAGGCTCAAGAGATTACGAGGTGTGTAGACACATGCCATATCTAGCGAACAAACATCATAGCTACTTGAGGACGTTCTGATACATTTCTTAATACACTCTTAATATTAAACAATATTTTGCAATTCATAACTTCCTTATTTCTTTTATTTCAAAAGATGCAAAGAGCCTAGCAGAGATGCTAATGAGGTAAATTACTATGGTATTGGCTTATAAATCAGTGCACTTTGTCATAAAGTAGTACATGTAATTGTTTTCTGTTTGGATGTGTGTCTCCAGTAAAAATGCACGTACACCAGACACTGTGAACAAACAGCAGCAGACTCTGAGGATGCACATCGATATCCCACGTGCTCAGCTACTCATCGAGGAGAGAGACACTATGGAGACAATCGGTAAGAGACCATTGTGCAATGTTAGTGGTTTGCCTTTCCCTAAAGGCCCCGATTGTATATTGCTTGATGGTGGTCTTCTCTACTTACATTAGCCTGGTTGCCTCTGTCTTTCAGATGACCGCTCCACGGTGCTGTTGACGGACAATGACTTTGGAGAAACATCTAAACAGAAGTCCTCAACCGTCACCCATACAGTGCATTACCAGTCTCTATCTCAGGCCACTGGACCACTAGTAGACGTGTCTGACGCTAGACCTGGTACAAGTAAGAATTGAACTAGTCTGCTTGGTTATGTTGATGACTTAAATTCTCATATAGCTGCCCACTTGTGTAGATGACTTAATAGAAACACAGTCAGTTACACATTGTGTTTGACATCAACAAAATGTCCAATAGTAGTCTATAGCAAATATAGTACATATACAAAAAAAAAAAAAACCCGGGTCATTTCCAATTTACTATCAGATGTATATAGTCTGCTAGATCAAAATTTGTGAAACTCAAATCATAGTGTATTTGACATAGGATACCATAGAATACTAATTCTACCAGAAAGACTCGGGAGGCAAGAGAACGTCTGAATAAGATTTATTTAACAAGTAGTATGCAAATTGGTTGCAAATAGATGATATGATAAAGTTATTTGGCGTAGGCCCCGTCCATAGTCCGAATACAGAGGGTTGCAGATACTAGCTGTTCCTGCCTGAAGATGAAGGCAGGGGCAGAGCCTACCCCCTGATGTATGGACAGAGACCGACCTGGTGGTGGGGGGGAGGATGGGGTGAACGCCTGCGTCAGTATCTGTGAACGCAGTAATAAGTGAGAACAGAACTTACATACTCCAGGGGCCTGTACCATGATGGTAGATGAACAAATTCAGAGTTACAGGATTAGTTTTGAGTTGACAAAACCAAACCACTCCAATCCTTGTCCATGAAAGAGGACAAATTAAAGAAATAATCTTGTTCTATTAGTGCAGTCACAAGTGAAACTTGTGAAGTTATATATATATATAGCGATTTTAAATTTTTTAAAGCATTATCTATTGATTCTACCACTTATGTATATTACATATGATCTGTATATATTAATATTCATTTAAAATAAATGCTTTATAATAATTGTTAAACTAAAATTGCTTGTGTGTAATGGATTAATAGTAATATAAATCATATTATAATTATATAAATCATACATAAATCGCAATTATCATTAAAGCCAGACAATTTTGTTGTATTTTTTTAAGGTACTTTATAGTGACCTTTAATTTGTAGGAAGAGAAACTGGGGGAGTGACTTTTTTTGCGTCAGACATTTGCGTCAGTCACTTTGCTCACATCTGATTGGTTCAATTTCAGTTTGGATTTCTTACCCAGAACATAACCTGCCCTGGAGCAGGTTAGCTGTGCAGTGTAAGTTACTATGGCAATGAATGCCTAGTAATATAAATCATATTATAATTATATAAATCATACATAAATTGCAATTATCATTAAAACCAGACAATTTTGTTGTAATTTTTTAAGGTATTTTATAGTGACCTTTAATTTGTAGGAAGAGAAACTGGGGGAGTGACTTTTTTTGCGTCAGACATTTGCGTCAGTCACTTTGCTCACATCTGATTGGTTCAATTTCAGTTTGGATTTCATACCCAGAACATAACCTGCCCTGGAGCAGGTTAGCTGTGCAGTGTAAGTTACTATGGCAATGAATGCCGCTAAAAGCCAAGCCACTTTCATGGTACCTAAAACCCAGGATTGGTGCAAACTAAACTGAAATTTATCTGGCTAGCCAGCTAATCTGGCTTCATGGTACAGGCCCCAGGTGTCGAGTGATGATTGGCTAGATCTATGAGTGATGAATGACATGACATTAGAGTCTTTCCGGTAGAACTTGCGCTAGAGCTCCCAATTCTACCAGAAAGACTCGGGAGGCAAGAGAACGTCTGAATAAGGTTTATTTAACATGTAGTGTGCAAATTGGTTGCAAACAGATGATATGATAAAGTTCTTTGGAGTACGCCCCGTCCATAGTCCAAATCCAGAGGGTTGCAGATACTTGCTGATCCTGCCTGAAGATGAAGGCAGGGGTGGAGCCTACCCACCAAGGAGAGGAAAATTGATACCCACCAGTTGGAGTGTTTCTTAGAAGTTGTTCCTAGAATATTTAGGCAAAGAAAAAAGGTTAATATTAATAAAATAATACAGTCATTGACAGGTGTTAAAATAATTTAACAGAGGGAATCATTAAGTTGTTTTGCCTAAAGTGTTGCGAGAAAGGCCATGTAGGCCGTGAAAGACTGCCACGTCAGGCTGGGGTACGAAAAGGCCACATAGGCCGTGAAAGACTGCCACATTAGGCCAGGGTACGAGGAAGACCACGTAGACCGTGAAAAGAGGGCCACGTTAGGCCGAGGTATGAAAAAGGCCACGTAGGCTGTGAAGACTGCCATGTTAGGCCGGGGTACAAGGAAGGCCACGTGGGCCGTGAAAGAGGGCCACGTTAGGCCAAGTAAGACTGAAGCCAATAGATATGAGGAAACAGAGTGAAACCACCAGAAGCTGCAAAGATAAACATGCCTTGATTACAACTTAAAGGTGCCTGCTGAGCGTTTGAGATAGTTACTAGAATTCGAATGGGGAGGATGACCATGTACACAACAGCTTGACAGAGGAGGCTGAACCCCAAGTTCTGCTGCGTTCGTAGTGGCACCCGTCCAAAAGAATGACCTCTGTGAAGATAAGGTGATAGCCAAGGTTCTCTGCATCTACGATCAGGGGATTCTTAGTCTCAGCCTCAGACGTCATGCCCACGGACCATTGGTTGAGACTAAGAATCCCCTGAGACTGAGACTAAGAATCCCCTGATCGCCGGTGTCAGTATGTGAGAACAGAACTTATATACTCCAGGCAGGGCCGTCCTTAGGGGGGTGCCACTGGTGCGGTTGCACCGGGCCCCGCGCTTGAGGGGGCCCTGCGGCGAACGGACCGAGGGGGACCAAAACCCCCCGACCCGGAACACGGACCGAGGGGGGCCACCCTCCCTACCTCGCACCGGGCCCCGCGTCAGCTAAGGACGGCCCTGACTCCAGGTGTCAAGTGATGATTGGCTAGATCTGTGAGTAATGAATGACGTGACATTAGAGTCTATCCGGTAGAACTTGCGCTAGA
>NW_015636081.1:230970-233993 GCF_001515625.1 Sinocyclocheilus rhinocerous
ATAAGACGACCGCGTTTTTTCAGATGTATTTCCAAGAAAAAAATATCGTCTTATATTCGGGACAATACGGTACTTTTAATATGATATCCAGTTCTAATATGCAATTTGAAGCAATTGCATGTTTGTTAAATTGTGCTATATTTCAGTACTTAGTGGTGTGCCGTGGCATTTTTTACTGCACTATACCAGTGGTTCCCGACCTTTTGTTTTTGAACACTGAAAATAATAATGAGGTTGCCTACCTCCAGTCCTGTGATTTGAATAACATGTGCAGCACATGAATGGTTTAATTGAGTTCACAGGAAGTGAATACCTGCTTTCTCTGCTCACTGATGGCTTTAGTGGAGCTGAACTGAAGAGGAGCATTTCTCTGACATGGGTCATGATTACAATCATTAATGATTCAGGTGGATTCACCAGCGCTGACTTAAATGAATTGCTTACCTAAAAATGAAAATTCTGCCATGTTCACCCTCATGTCATACAAACCCATATGACTTTTCATGGTGGTTTATGGAGTAGTATTGTTCTTTACAGCACCTTGAATAATATGTGAGTACAGTGTTTTGTTCTGTTTTTTGTAATAGTATATGGCATATCAGAGTACCATCACTACACCAGTATTTACCTTTTTCCTGCCTGTAGTTTTCTAGTGATCTTGAAGATATTGATTAGCTTGTTCAGGTGTGTTAGATTAAGGTTGGAGCTAAACTATGCAGGAAAGTGGTTCTCCAGGACCAAAGTTGCCCAGCCCTGCTTTACAGTGTTGCAATGGCCGTCTTTTTGCATGTAACTCACCTGTCACAGTGGGTAGATGACATGAAGCGGCCCGAAGTTAACTGCATTGAAAACACGAGCGCACATATCCTACATACAGCTCCCGATCAGGGAGAAGTTGAGAGGATTGTGTCCACAAAATGATAAGAGCATGCATTATTTTATTATTTTACACAAAGTATTTTAACTTAGCCATGCTCATTTTCTCTTGTCAGCATTTGACACAGAATGAAATGCATACACTGCCGGACACAGACAGATTTGCTGATGCGCAAAACAAGTATTTTACAGGAATTCCTTAAGTTTATGGCTGTTACTGTGGCAGCCAACAACAGAACAGCTTAACCCTGCGCATATTTTAATATTTAGTTACACTGAAAAAGTTTCAGTTTAATTAATTCAGTCGATCTTATTACTCTGTTTTAACATGGATTTCTGTGGAGACTGGTGTTGTGCCCAATTCTGACCCCTTACAGATTATTACCCCCCTAGTATTGGGAGTAGGTGTGGGGTAAGGGTTAGGATTAAGCAATCAGGTAGTGACGAGGGGGGTAATAATTTGTTCCATCATGGCGGCGCTCATCAGTTACTCGGGAAAAGGTAGATAACCACAGTAATTTTTCATAAGGGAGGGCAGAGATTTGGTTCACTTTACACTAGTCACTTTGTGCCATATTAATGTGTACTGTATGTTTGTGTTCCCTCAGACCCCACTGCCCGCCGCACAGCTAAAGCAGGTCCCGCCACACGCAGTCGATACGCCAGCCAGTGGACCCTGAACCGACCGCACCCTCCCGTCTCCTCACACACTCTCACTACTGACTGGAGGCTGCCCACACCCCGCGCCACGGGCTCAGTGGACAAAGAGAGTGACAGTTACAGTGTCAGTCCCTCTCAGGACACAGGTAACAGCTAGTTCTTTCAGTAAAAGAAATCAATCATGAATAAAAAATCCTTGATCTTTTGTAATAGAAAGATATTATATGTAAACATACTTTAACTTTCAGATTTAAAAATTCCCACCCCAGTCCAAAAAGAGTATAGTTTTGTTCCAAAATCTGTGACTTTCTAAAGGCATACAGATTACAATAACACATGACCATCCAAATTTACATGTTAACGCCTATTCTGTATTCAGCACCTTGGTCATAGTGAAGTAATAATGGTAAATTAGGAGATATGCTGTTATTTCTGAATACCAGAATAACATATAGTTCACCCAAAAATGAAAATTCTGTCATAATTTACTCACACTCATGTTGTTCCAAACACATAAAACTTACTTTCAACTTTTGAGCAAAAATTACATTTTAATATCTCTCATCATTTTTGTGCATCCATTGAAAACGAACCTCATCAAATGTGCTTGTGTGAAAGCACGCTTGGTGTTCCATTTACCAAATTTGATGTGATCTATGTATGTGCATTGATCAGTGTTTAATATATGTGACTAAAACCCTAAATTAAATATATTAAAGGGGTCATCGAATCCCCATTTTCCACAAGTTGATATGATTCTTTAGGGTCTTAATGAAAAGTCTGTAACATAGTTTGGTTAAAACATCTCAATGGTAGTGTAAAAAACACCTTTTTTACCCTGTCAAAAACAGCTCTTTTCAGTGCAAGCCGTTTTGTAGCATTTTCCTTTAAATGCAAATGAGCTCTGCTGACCCCGCCCCTCTTCCGAGCCGCTCTCAGAGAGACTGTTTACTTTATCCGCATTCATCGTGAAACTTGCTAATTAGCACATTATTAGGACGAATGATTCGCGCGAACATAAACGCATTTAGGCAGATCGGGGGTGCATTCCCTTCAAAAACAAGCATAATTCACTGCGTCTTCAGCGGCTCAGATGTCGGGAGTAAATGACTACTGCTATGTTCAGTTCATTATTACATCCAACAACAAAACACCTCAATCAAAACCCTTAGGTGACATTCTTGTGTATATCTGCTCCGGCGGTGAAACAATGGCGGACTGATGATAGCTCACTCAGGGTGGGTCTAACGTAAGACACCAGTTCAGTCTGTGCTGAAACACTACTGTCAATCAAACAATCGTGGGAGGGGCCTGGGGACGTCACACAGACAGGCATCTGAGAACGGCTTGATTTGAGAAAGGGGAAATGATTAAACGAGGTTAAATAAAAACACTGGGTGAATTTTTATCATTATAGGGTGGTTGTGTACACACACTGCCAACACACATTTCAGTTCAAACAACTTGTAAAAGTGCATGTAGCATCC